>NW_017731481.1:2146426-2158543 GCF_001890085.2 Hipposideros armiger
ACAGAGTTCAGGACTCTGGAGAGACTGGAAAGTGAGGAAGAACATCACAGGAAGAAGTGAACCAGAGGAGGGGGAATCCCAAAAACTGCATATAAATTCTGCCAAGTCCTAGGCTGATTTCTGAACTACAGAGACTGTTAGGAACCTGGTAGAAAGGGGGGAAAAAACCAAAAACTAAAAGGCTGAAGCCTAAGCAGAGTTTTCAGCTACCATAAGAGAGACAGTTTCAGTCCTGCCAAATTAATTGCCTGCTAGAACAAAAACAACACTTCTCAGAGAAAGATAACAGAATCTAGAATCTCTACACCATATCATCCACAATGTCCAATATTCAATCAGAAATCACAGAAATGAGAAAAACAGGAAAATGAGATTCACAGTCAAGAGAAGAAATGAAGCAATGTGGTCCACAGTCAAGAGAAAAAAGCAGTCGCTATAAATTGACTCCAAGATGACCCAGATGTTGAATTGGCAGACAAGGACTTTAAAGTATTACAAATATGTTTAGATAAACACTTGCAGGTAAATGATAAATGTTTTATCAGCATCAGATCTGTGCAAGGAATGCTAAAGGAAATTCTTTGGGCAAAAGAAGTGATAGCAGATGGAAACTCAAATCTAAGCAAACTCTAGGCATGATGAATGATCAGATGGAGAGAGACAATGATAGAACAAGTAGGAACTTTCACCAAGTGGGGAGAAAGGGTATATAGGAGTTTCTTGTACTACTATTATAACTTTTCTATAAACTTGAAACTATGTTTTTAAAGTTACAGAAAAAATATTTGCAAATCAATTTCTTAGTAAACTCGATTCTATTTTTTGTGTCATACTAGTCATTGGCAAAACTAAAAAACAGGCAGGGTGCCCGAAGGTGTCTTAGACAACATTACACTTTCTTCTGTACTTCATCCCACAGTATCCAATAACATTCTGTTCTTTATCAAAATCTACTTCCAAGAAAGAATTTAAAACACACTTCCACGAAGTATAAATGACTGATAACAGTTAAAGTGTTGCTTCACAGAGTGTTTATTCTGTGTTTTAACAGAGGGAGCCTTCAGTTGGAACGATATTAAGTTTTCAGACTATACAGAGCAGTGGTAATTTTTAGGGATAACAGAGCCTCAATGGCCTATGAAATTATATCACGTAAGCAATTCACTAAACTCCACCTAATCATTTGGCTACCACTTCCAACTCTGCCTTCCTCCATCATCTGAGTTTAAACATTAGGCTATCAGAATGTCACCTCTGCCCCACAAAAATTATTAAGTGGATTGGAACTCCTAAAAATAAGAGTGATTCTATAATTTTGTATCTGCTTAAAACAGGGCACAGCCAGCTCTGTTTTCTTTGTCTCTGTGAGGAAGGAAGGTAGATGATAAGAGATAATAATGATCTTTTGGTTACCGTTTTATAAATGAGTGAGAGTGAACAATATGAATGATCCTTCCAGTCCTGAACTTTTGCAATGTTGAGAAATGTGAATATTAGATGGGAAGAAATGACTCCAGGGGCAAACAAGAGACAGGTATAAAGGCAGGATATAAAAAGGCAATATCTGAAAAACACATAGTAAATAACATACTGTATTTACTAATGCTTTTTGAACTTAGGACTGGTATTTTAAAACACATACATGTAATAACTTGATTTCTTTTTCTCTGTTGTCAAGTTTTTCCTTTACTTACTGTACTACTTTGCAAGTACTAGGTGTTTAACAAATATTTACTTAATTAAAAATCGGTTGAATCCAGTGCTGTGCTATCCCAGAAAGCAGTCGGACCTATAGAATAAAGCGGTTTCAATAGTTTCATTTTTTTTTGTTTTTTGCTTTTCTTTTCCAGTGTAACAGAGAGCAACTGTGATTCTACAATCCTTACAGCTCTTGTTGGCAGTCCAGTATACATTGTGAAAGTGGTTACCATATGATATTTAATTTAATTTATTATTATTATTTTTTAGTGGCTTAACACAACAAACATTTATTATCTCACAGTTGAATAATTCAAGAGCGGTGTAGGTAGGTGGCTTAGGGTCTCTCATAAGATTGCAGTGAGGATGTCATCTGTCAGCTGGGGCTGCATTTCAGCTGGAGGAGCTACTTCTAAGATGGCTTCCTCACAGTGGCTGTTGGCTGGAGACCTCCGAGTTCCTTGCCTTGTGGACTGTATCATATTAATACACTCCAAAAAGCAAAAAAAAAAAAGGATGGATTATTTTTTTCCCCAAAAAATATTCCAGAGCACAGTATACTCTATATTTTTAAGGTGTTACAATTAAAATATATATATTTAATTATTTATAATTATCCTTCAAAACTTTTTTAACAATTAAATCTCAATTCATCATATCAATGAAAGACATTGCAAGGAAAAAGCCAAAAAAGTAAACAAGCCAAAAAGGTTAACTTTTCTTCATGTTATTTGCTTGCCTTTCCAAATTTGTTTTGCTATACCAGTATTTTAAATTTTTGCAATTTCTTAAACCCATTGAACCTAATGATAATTGCCATCAAATGCAAAGCTACTTGACTTCTGAAGGGAAGAAATCTGACCTGGGACTGAAGGGGTCGCAGGTAATCTACAAATGTGTCAGTTGGTATTCAACCAATCTTGAGTGCACCAATTCCATTTTTTAAGAGTTGTCATGGTGCAGGTGATTGTTTTCACCAATTGCTCCATTGTTATATTCAAATTCAGCAAATTACTACAGCATCACATTATGAATTTATTTAACTCACCATCTTCCACTATTTACAATTTTTTTTTTTTTTTAAGATTTTACTTGGGAATTGGGGGAGGGAACAGCATTGGGGAATCAGGGAAGGGGAACAAACAAGTTGTTGTCCTTTTGTTCTTCATTCTAGTTGTGGAGGACGTCGCTTCACTGGCCCGTGTTGGTATTATCATTGCACTCTTCCCATTAGACAGCTGCTCACGGCGGCTCATGGCAGCTCACGAATGCTCACGCCTGCTGTTGGCCAGCCCCACTACAGCCTACGCTGGTCGCCGGTGACTCGCGACAGCCCAGCTACAGGTTGAGCTGATGTTCACCATCTTAGCTGTAGAGGGCGTAGCATCACTGGTCCTCATATGTGGGATCCGAACCAGGGCCCTGTTGCTCATAGCTGGCGTCCCAAGCTGACTCCTAACCAATGTGCCACTCGGCCGGTGCACTATTTATAATTGTTTTGAGGTTTTTTTGTGTGTGTTTTTTTTTTTTAGAAATATAGAAGCAAGATTTATTAAAGTAAGAGGAGGGTCGGCTGGGCAGTCTGCTGGAAACTACTGAAAACTCTATAATTCTTAAGTGAAATCTAACATCATTTATATTAGATCAGCAAAATATCAATTAATAAAACATTGATTGGAGACCAACTGCAACTGAGGAAATATGTCAACAGTCCAGATCATGGGAGGGGATGCTGGCCTGGCTAGTTGCAGACAAACTATTTATGCACCCACTTTGGACTGTCAAAGCTTTTACCAACAAATCTTTTGGGGGAAAGAGCTGCTCCCTTTCTTCCTTGAGACCTTTGATCATCAGAGTTAGCTTTCTCTTTTCATCTTCAAGACCTGTGATGTTTTCTGGAGAGAACTGGAGATTGAGTTTTAGAAACACCAGTTTCAAGGACAGATTTTCAATGATCTACAAGTTATAAATGAATAAGAGTGGTTGGAAGCTTAATTACTTAGACTTTGCTTATTTAGTTGCATTCTAACTTTACTTAAGGTTCTGGGTGTTTTGGGCTATTTCTTAGGTGCCTTACTTAATGGCCTGTGGCCCATTGCCATGGTGAAATAGAATTAATAACAATTCTTACTTATGCTAACTTAATACTTGTAAAATATACCCTTTCTTTGTTTATTAAAAAAATATATATCACCCTGACGAATCTAGTATGCTTCAAAAGGATTATAAAATTTTTAGAAACACTAGTCCTTAATTATAGCTATATAGAGGAATTTGAACTGAATGTATTAACCAACATATGACAAATGTAGACACTTACTGTTCTGCTAGCTGACAACTTCGACTAAAGCTTGAAGTTTGCTTTTTCAAGCAGTTTGGGAGTAAATTTAGCTTGAAACAATCCTGAATGGAAGGAAGTCGCTTCATGGTCCAAATGATCTTTTTTTCTGAACTCTAATATAACATGTCATTTTGGGCCAATCAAGAGCATGTCATTCATCTTTCTCCTAAGATGAAAATAAAATTTGAATTTGATTTAGTTTGTATAAAGTCATATTTAATACAATCAAAGATAACTCTACATTTCTGTATGTTTTGGGACAATTTTGAAAGCACTAGTGTAGATAGAAAATGAACTAGTTAACAGTTTAGTTAATAGAATACAGACTTTGAAACCTGACTTCCAGCCTGTTTCAATCTGTGCCATATCTATTTTAATTTGATCATCTCATTAATCTTACTAGGCCTCAATTTGTTCTTCTGTTAAATGGGAATAAAATGGCCTTTACCCCAGGGATGGTCAGATTCTATATGATATACCCCCTGAAGGCAATGTCATGATCCTTGGTGATGTTGCCGTTCAATATTCTTTTACTATGAAACCAATTTGTATGTTCTAAAGAGCAAAACCAGACATGGATGGAGTCCCGAATGCCTCCACACCACCCGAGTACATATTCTTTAGCTTTCTCTTCAGTCCCAAGAAAAGCAGCGAGCTAATAAAAACTTATAAAGTACATGAATCAAGTCTTCTAGACAAAATTGCTCTCTATGAACACATAGCTAAGTATCACTCTGACTACATTTTTAAAAATCTTCAGTCTTCTATGTCATCCTTCAAGTAATGATCATATCTCCATTTTTCAAATGGAAATATAGGCACAGGGGAATTAGGAGAGAGGCCCAGAATTATATTATTTCTTGAGATTCTTTCAACTCTATGTTCCTGTGGTTTCTCATAATAGACAGGAGGGCTTGGAGGTTCAAGCTGTTTCCAGTAGAAAATAACACAGACACTATGGCTGGGAAATAATGTAATATGCCTAATTTATCAGCCTTTTTCAAGTCCCATTGAGATAAAGAAAAGTCAAACAAATGTAAGTTTTCCTTATAATATTTTTAAAGTATCACTGCCAAACACTCAAATGTAGAGGATTCTTTTTTTTTCTTTGTATTCATTTGATTACTCCATAGTTTATAAATCACATGTCTGTTTTGTACACTTTGTACCAGACAAGCCTGGGCATGCAAAGACTGTAGCGAGTTCACAAAAGCCACTTAACATATTTGGTTGTCATTTAAGTTACGACTTTGAAATCAAAAGAAGACAAGGCCTTTTACAGTGATAGGCAGGTATCTGTAAATGACCATACAAACTAAATTCAAAATAACTTTAGTTCATATTGAAAGTTATTCTTTCATTGTCACTCTGCCATAATGTTCTTGGATATTTTTTTTAAATGTCCACAGTAATGAGTAAGTATGAAACAAAGTTTTCAATACCTCTTCTCCTGTGTATCCTTTTTGTAAGTCACGACAAATGCAGCCACCTGGCCTTTCTATTGAAAATTGGAAGAAGTCTAGCTTTTCCTCCAAAGCACTTATCCTGACACATTGTAAATCAGAGAAAGAAAGCCAAGAAACAGCCTCATGAGCACATATAGGACTTGGGGTTTGTTCATTTGCTTCATCTAGTATCTTTTTTAGCTATAGTGTCAGTTCAGTGACTCAAGAATATCCAAGTTAAAAAAAAAAATAGACTCCTGCAGTTCAGACGCCATCAGTGGCCCAGTGAACACAGAAATAAACAGAACACAGAAGTGTTCTGTGGGCATGTGCCGGAGGGGCAAGCAATGTGAGCTGTGACCAGAGAAAGACCTGGTTTACATCCCGCCTCTTTTTCTTACCAGCAGCTCTCGGTGCCCTCATCTATAAAATGGAAGAACTATTTTCAGAGTTAAATGAAACTCCCCATGTTAACTGTTCAACATGGTGTCCAACAGATTGTATTCCATAAGAGTTGTTATTGTTGTATACTCTCTTTGAGCCAGTCTATATGATTTATGCTAAAAATAAATTGAAGCATTACTAAGATGACTCAAGAAAAAAAGGCCATTCTCAGGAGTGAAATATATGTATTATATCATTTTAAAAATAATTTTAAAAATCATATATAATTTAAAGTTATGTGTATTATATAATTTAAAAAATAAAATATTTTTAAAAATTATGTTACTTTCAATAACACAGTAACAGAACTACATGCATAAATTATGGCAAACTTGTTTTAATAAAGAAATAAGAACCACTTAGAATTATCATAGCAGGATATACTGGAAAAGAATGTTAGAAAGACCAGCTTGATTTCAATTCTAGCTTTGTCCCTTGAGCAAATTTCTTTATCTTTGACCTTTTGCTTCCACCTTAGTTAAATTAACACTTTGCAAGAGTGTAGTGAGGGTAATATATTAAAACTATATATATGTCTGTCTATCTAATTTATATTTATCATCTCTCTATAGAGAGCATACAATAAACTATATAAAGTAGTGATTATTCCAACATTATAATAATTGTTTTTCTGCAAGTAGGATTTAAAAATTATTTTCAGTGCTAAAAAAATCAGATATATGTAAATATGTTCTTTGAACTTATTTGTACTATTGCTCACTTAATCCTTTTGTCATTTATAAAATTAAAAATTAACCTCAACAGGAGTGTGATTGTGATGGGGCACATGCAGGGGCTTCTGGGGTGGGTGGCAAAGTTCTAGTTCTTGATGTGGCTAATAATTACAAGGGTGCATCTGCCTTAAAAATAATCATTAAGCTATATATTTATTTTGTGTGGGTTTATGATTTAAATTTTTAAAATAAAAATTTACTCAGCCCAGTTACTATATGAACTATTTATTACAAAGGTGAAATCACAGAGGACTAAGTTAGTGAGGTTTTATTATGTTTTTAAAGCGCATACAATAGAATTGACAAATAAATAAATGAGTGATCTTGATTTCTACCTTTTTATTGGGTCCTCCCACCAACACTCCAAATTGCTATCTGAGTTCTCCATGTGAAAATTTTTGGATGTCAACAACTATAAATATGAAGTAAAATTAATGTCACCTTAGATGATAACAGAGTTTACATGGCAATGTACATAATCAATATTGTCAATTTAAAAAGGTGAATCAAACTGTAATGAGGGAGGCCTCGTGATTTCAGTCATGGTAAGCATGGCAGTGCCCACTTAAAGAATCAAAAGTGAAGACAGCTAAAATGAGATCAGTGGATGACAGATTGAACATGGGTCCACTTTTGTGTGGCTATTAAAAGAATAAAAAGATGCCTTAGCTATAAGAAATACTCATTGAGCAAGTTACTATTATCACTAGTAAAAACTGTGAAAATTGCAATTATTCTGTTACTATGGAGAAAATATATAAATAGGTATCTTTGCAATACTATGCTTATAAAGAAGAGAAACCCACTCAAGCTTCCTCTAGATAAAGGAATATAGAGGTACCTTATGACATCCAAAGCTTCATGAGAAGTAAGAAGCAGGAAACCTGTCAAGAACCAAGGAGAACCCAGTCTCGCCCTCCACGCCCCCATGGGCTCTTGCTCTCTTCTTTCTGTAGACCACCTCTCACTCCTTGATGGTCAGCACACGTGCCCCTGAATGGCTGTCCTATGCTTCCAAATCTCTTGGGGCCAACATCTGATGCTAAAGGCGTCAGTCTGTCTGAGCCCCAATTCCAAATAACTGTGGGCAAAAAAGACCATAGGAGCAGAAGGTTCTCTGCCTAACGCATTGTAAGGGTAAGAGGAAATAACTTTCTAGAATTCAACACAGACAAGGACATGGCCACTAAAATGAGTCATTGATTCATTCAATCCACCAACACTGAACTAGCATGAGTCAGACTGTGCTGGGGATTCAAGGATGAATACTGCCCAGTCCCTACCCTTAAGGAGACAAAGCTTCAGAAAATATGACAGAACATCTAAAGAAATCCTTTAAAGAGGATAAAATAAAAGAACTATAAACAAAGTCTTTCAGGATCCTAGAGGAGATAGTGACTGATTTCATAGAGGAGATGATATTTGTAGTAGAACAACCTTGAAGCACTAGTATTAAAACTCATAAAGCACAGTCAAGCAAAAAAATATGCTAATATACTTACATCAAAATTGGGAATTTCTCTTCAATGAAGGACACCATGGATAAAGTCTTGATAAGTCCAAGAGATTTTTGCGATATCTAAAACTGACAAGGATCTAATGCAAATCAGTAAGAAAAAATGATGGGTGCTCTAATAGAAGATGGGCAAATATTAAGGACAAGCGATCACCAGAGGAGAAAAACAAAAGTTTCAAGCATCATTCATCCATAATCATTTTACACCAGTTAGACCAGCAAAATCAGCAAGGTGGATAGCACCAAGTTTGGGCAAGAGCTGTGGGGCTATAGGCTCTGGGATGGGAATATTAACCAGTGCATCCATCCTGAAAAGCACTCCAGCAGTGCTTACCAACATCTGCGTTAATACTCTGCATTTAGTGCAAGAGGAGGGAACAAACCGGAGAGGCAGCTTGGAAGGGTTTTCTGTGTCAGGAGTTTGGTTTTGATTCTAAGGACAACAGAAAACCAAGATTAGATTCTAATCAGGCCAGTGACATGGCCAGAACAAAACTGATGGCAGTGCGTAGTTTAAAACAGGGGAAAAGGCAACCGAATGGCTTAGGTAGTTAAGAGCTTGCTTGAGAGTGCGAGCTCTGAGCAACAGGGTCACCAGTTCGATTCCCGGCCCAAGCTGAGCTGCCGCTGAGCTGCCAACAGGTAGCTCAAAAACAACTACAACAAAAACAAAAACAACTACAACAAAATAAAACAGTGAAGGGAAAATGGCAGCTTAGAAAATGAGTTTAGGGGCATGTATATATAAAGTGACATACGGTGAGTAAAGCAGAATGCAAAATACTATGCAGAGACAAGCTACTACTATATAAGAATGGCAGCGTACATTTCAGAAAGATCAGAAGTGAATCTGGAATTAAGCATATAATATTTAACATTTGCAGGTTTCTTTTTCTCATGCAGCAGCTTGTTTATGATTTTTTTATTGTACAAAATATTGTTTAGAATTCTGGAGTCTAAATATTAAAAGCATTACTTTAAAATATATATACATAGAGATTTAAGAATAGAGTCTGTATCCTTTGATCCTCTCTGGAAGGTGAAGTCTTGGCAGCTTTTGATGGTTTCAGACAGTTTATTTTCTTACTATTATGAAAACTTAGAGCATAGTTATACATAAATTACTCTTTAAAGAATGTAACTACACTGAGTTTATGGGGTTATGGAGGATTTTTCAAAATATGTTTTCTATTTTCTATGGTTTGTACAATGAAGTTGTACCCCCATAATTTATCATTTTTCCAACTAAATTTTGATTTTTAATTTAGATGAATTTAGGGTTTGTTTTAAGCAGAGGCATAATGGAATCTGAAACCTTTAAGCTCAACCTAGTTTCTCTTGTGAAATTAATTGGTTGGTCCAGCTGGTAGATGATGTCACTGCTGCCTCAGCCAATGAACAAAGCACCAATCCGTCACCCTGAGGGGTGTGGGGAAGTCAGGCCTGGGCCACAGAGTCCAAGAAGTGATATAATCTACAGAGAGCCTGTGACCTTGAAGGCATGAAACTTACCAGTCCAATGAAGTAGACAGTCAATAAGTGCTTGTTAGCTTCTCTTTCATGTATGCCGTTAATTACCTCTGCTTTTAGAAACTTCATTTTGACTCTGTAACTTGAATATTAATTAGCATCCTTTTCTCTTTCCTGTATATCTACCCATCTCAGGGCAATGCCAATACTAAGAATACACAAAGTCCTTTTTCTTAGTGGCTTCTAGTTTTCTAAATTTGCTTTCTCCCTCTGCCTCTCTCCCTGTTTTTTTTTTTTTTCTGAACCCCAGCCTGTTGTGTTTCCTTTTGTACTGGTGCCCTAGGCTTAATGGCTTGTTTTCTCATTTATTCTTGAGAAGTCTGCATTGAGAACAAGACACAATTTAGACAAACAGACTCTGGGTAAAATGTCTGTGTGTTCTTCTCCAACAGGGCTTCACAGAGATTTAGTTGGGTTGTATTCAGTCATTATGTAGTCTAAAGCTGAAAAACCAATGTAAACATTATGTTGCTAGCTAGAATGTTTAAAAAACAAAACAAAATGAAAAAAAAGGTACTTAGGATGCAGGCTAGCTCTTTATTTCTTTATTTTATTGAAATTATCATCCAACTACTAAAAATGGTATGCAGTTGTGTCAGAGATTATGATATATGCTATGTTCTGTTGGGCCTAATTTCCTTACTGGTCTTAATTTAAGCACCTTCAAAGAACTATTCCATACTTTTGGGCCACTATGATACCATTTACTATGTTAAAGTAATAAATGAATAATAAATAATTACCACAGCTGTACTCTACTTAATGTAATAGGTAAGCTCCTAAAAAGTAGTATGTAAATAAAATTATGAATAGAAAGAATAGAAAGTACTAAGCTCTGTGAATAAATTCTATGGTTAATTGCTTAAAAATTAAGGAGTCTTCTTGTAAATAAGGTGGAATTTGGAGTTATAAGAGCTAGGTTTCAGTTCTGATTCTGCAAAGTATGAGGTATATTACATCCAACCTCTCTGAGCTACAATTTTCATCCATGAAATAGGCATTATTTCACAATGTTATTGCACTTTGCTAATTATAAAGGACTGTACAGGTGTGAGCTGTTGCTATGATTACCGGCAGAGCCTTTTAATATACGTGTTCTCACGTGATTCTCCTGCAGCTTGTGGTTGAGACAGAGCTGATTTTGTTGTACTTGATATAGATGGGGAAACTAACCATCAGAAAAAAATCTAGTGATTGATCTGAGGTAACGTCCCCAAAGATGACAGAGGCAAAACTGAAATTCTATACCACACTACCTCAGACTTTGGGAGTGGGAAAGAGGAGATGAATACTTATCCATTAATATGTTCTTCTCCACTGCAAAGGGGAAAAGTATGGGAAACGGTCTCTGTTGAAATTCTAGATCTACCTCGTATAAGCTGTGTGAGCTTGGATATAATACTTAACCTCATTGACTCTCCATATGTAAGAGAAAGATAATGATATCTAACTTAAGCATGGCTAGGATTAAATAAAATGATGTGCATGTGACACATGGTATGTAAAAAGCATTCATTAAAGAAAATATTAGTATCAAATTCAGGCCTACATGTAGAAGAAACCAAATACATCTAACATGGCTTGGGGAAAGTCAATAGCTTGCCTGTCTGGATCCCTTAAGGGGCCTTTTTGGGGACCAGGAGAAGTGTTCTCATTTTCTATGAATTTCCTCCACGCCAGCCATTCCATCCATCAAAATTTCCTGCAGTTCAGAAAATCCTTTCTATTTCTTCCTGTGAAGCATGAATGAAATTACTTCTTGATTCCTAAAAGAAATGGAAGATTTTCAGTCTCAGATGGCAGACTGAGTATATAAATTTATAAATTCTGCATTAAAACGCTAATAATTAATATTTTTAAAACTCCAACAATGAAGAGACTAGGAATGGGGTGTCATCAACAAACAAGGGAGTTCAACAAATTTCTATAAAACAAAAAATGTATGGAAGGGGCCTGACTGATGAGGTAGACCCTAGGAAGCCTAGATTATTGAGTGGGACTGTACTGCAGGCATTGAATGAAGTGAAGCTGAACACATGGGGATTTGTTAAAGATCTGTACCTTAAAATCAATCTTGCCCCATAATTCTCCCCCACTTCCCTGTGCAGGGTGTCTTGTAGCCAGGAGTTTTACCCTCAAGCAAAGAAAAACTATCTTTTCTAAAGAAATCAAAAGAACTTTTCAGGGAGCAGTAAAGTAGTCCACGTGGTTTTGGGGATCCAAGGGACACCTCCTCTTTTCAGCACTCTGCATAATGACAGCCTCCCCCCAGCCTGTCTTCTCAGTCCAAAGCAAAGCACGAGCAAACGACAACTCCCACCTCTGTACCTAGCTTTTCCAGTCCAACTTTCAATTTCCTCATTTTTATTTTATTTTATTTTATTTTTTATTTCATTTCTCCCTTCCCCT
>NW_017731481.1:2158646-2163006 GCF_001890085.2 Hipposideros armiger
CCCCACCCCCGTCTAGAAATACGTGAAGAAATAACTAAGAGAGTTGAACATGGCTTCTTGTAAAAAGACTAGGAATTAGTGCCTTATAAAAAGAGAAGGAGACACAGGGTCTTCCTCTGTAAAGTGCGGACATAGCCCGAAAGAGAGACATCACCAAAAACCCAGCCATGCTGGCGCTGGCATCCTGATCGCAACACTTTCAGCCTTCAGAACCTTGAGAAATCAATGTTTGTTGTTGAAGCCACCCAATCTACGGTAATTTGTTAGAGCACTCAGAGTTGACTGAGACAGTGTAAGACCTTTCTTCTTTTCTAATATAAGCATTTAGTGGTGTGAATTTCTCTTACATTGCTTTAGGTGCATTCTACAAATTTTGGTATGTTGACCTCTTATTTTTATTCAGTTCAAAATATTTTCTAATTATCTTTTAGACTTCCTCTTCGATCCCCACACAGGTTATATATGTTTGGTTCAATATTTTGAGATTTTTTTGAGGTATCTTCCTATAATTGACTTGTTTAATTTTGGTCAAGGAATACATTTAATATGATTTCAATTTTTAAAAATTTGTTGAAGTTTATCTTACGGTACACAATATGGCATATATTAATGAGATAATAACTTTCCTTGTTGTTTTAAGAAAGAATAGATGACTACTTGAAGGCAAAAGCATCCCAGCTGATATGCCATTTTACTCTTAACATTCACTGAAAGCAAAAAACAAGGTAATGGGAGTAGTTCTTAACAAATTATAGCACATTTGGCTCCTAGCTTCTTCTTGCTGTGAAGTATCCCATAGTGCACATCTACCACATTTTTCTTATCCACCCCCTCTATAATGGATCCCTAGGTTATTTCCAAATCCCCACTATAACAACTAATCCTGCAGCCAACATCCTCATACATGTCTCCTTGTGGACCAATGTGAGAGAGAATTGCTCTTTGGGAGGGGGACTGCTGGATGCAGGCTAAGAGACTGCCTTCCTGAATGGCTCTCTAGAATCCACACGATTCACAATCCCGTTGCAGTAGCTCATTTCCATTGCCTCTCAGCATCATCAGCTTCCAACTTCATGCCCATCTAGCAAGTATAAAGGGATATATTCTTGTTGTTGGGTCTCATTTTTGTCATTGAGCATATTTTCATATGTTTATTAGCCTTTTGGGCTTCCTTTACTTGAATTGCCTTTTGTGTTGTTGCTACTGTTATTTGGGTTGTACTCCACCTCTTTTTCAATGGAAGTTCCTGTCTTTTTTCTTTTTTCTTCTTTCCCTGTAAACTCTAGATAGTAGACCATGTTTGGTTGAAGATACTGCAAATATCTTCTCTCAGTCTGATTTTGCTGTTATTTTTTCCTATGGTCTCTCATTTTTCATGGTGGTTAGAAAATTCAAATTGCCTGCACCCAGGGCCAGTGCCAGTCAACAGCCCAGTGTTCACATGAGTAGAAACTCTGATGCCACAGACACTCTCACCAGCAGAGCACAAGGTGGGAAAGGTGCCTGGCCCCTGCCACAGTTGGTGCCCTACCCCCATCTGTCTCCCATGTGACCACTATGAATACTCCTTCACACCCGCACTCCCAACTACTGTACTACCAAAGGTAATTTGGACACCCAGTGAGGTAGTGAGGGACAAGGCCCTCATGTGGAGTGCGTGTGGGAGCGGGTGGGGAAGGGGCAGAGGGCTAAGCCCACAGGAGAATTTTGAGTTGGTACAGTAGGCACAAGTGCTGTACTAGGTTTTCAAATACAAAAGACTTTAGTGAAGGTAGAAATTGGTACAGACAGTAGGTTTATATGTAAACAATCCTCAGGAAAACATGAAGTGGGGGGCTACTGGGGATCCCCGCCCACCCCTCTACCCCTAAAAAAGGAAGCTGATAATCTACTATAAGTCAGCAATGAAGGCCCTTGGACCTCAGACCATAAGCCCCCTGAAGTTAAGGCTTAAATCAGGCTCAGAGCCTTGAGTAAAAAGCATCAGCAGGGCCGGCTGAGTGGTGTGTTGGTTAAGAGCTGACTTGGGATGCCAGAGGGCCCAGGTTCAGATCCCACATATGAGGGCCAGTGACACTGCCTTCTACAGCTAAGATGCTGAACAACAGCTCAACCTTGAGCTGGGCTGCAGTGAGTCGCCGGAGGCGGCGGCGGCGTAGGCTGCAGCCCCTGCTGCAGTGGGTTGCCATGGGCTACCGGGTGTAGCCAGCAGCCAGCGTGAGCGGGCAGCAGCCGCAGTGAGCGGCTGTCCAGAAGCCGGGCGACTGATCTGCCTCACCCGGGAAGAGCGCAATGATAGTGCCAACTTGGGCCAGTAAAGCAACGTCCTCCACAACTAGACTGAAGAACAAAAGGATAGCAACTTGTCTGTTCCCCTTCCCCCAATTCCCAGCACTGTTCCCATTCCCCATACCCCAATAAAAAAGATCTTAAAAAAAAAAAAGTATCAGCAAAGTGACACATTCTAGATGAGGTGGCTTGCTGGAAACAACAATAAAAACAAAGCCAAATATTTGAAAATGCTGAGATTTATTCTAAAAATCATGTCAAATTACAATAACTAAATTCTATACTTTTCTCCCACTTCCATTGCTAAGATTTAGGCCCTAAGAGTTGGACTCTGATGATTGCAATTGGGGTGTATGGTAGTAGGAGCTTGAACTACTAGGAAACCCCAAACTAGGCCTTGCTGGGCCTTATCATATACTGCTGTGGGCAAAGGTGGCCAGACCTCCCTTTTGAAACTTCTTTGGATGATAGGATTAAAATCAGCATAAGTGGATGTTTATGCAAAGGAAATACCCCTTCTTTAACCTTCCAGTCTATTTTTCTATCCATAACCCAAGCCTAAGAAATTTTATTCGGAAGCAGAGCCTAGCCTCCTCTTTCCATCAAAAACACCAGGAAAGAGGGTGTGGCCTAACTCCAAGTGTTTAGCTAACAGGTAAAGCGATTCAAAAAGCTGCCTGACCCAGCATGACACAATGACAACCTCTGTATTGGGTTCGGTAAATAAAATGACCAAAAATAACACTGACAGGCAGCCTGCCTTCAAGACCATGAAGTTAGGTCAAAAAGACCCTGTTAAGTGGGGCCTGTGGTTAGCTTGACACCTACTGTACCTATCTGAAAATGAGAACCACTCAGGAAGCAGCAGAGCCAAAGGACAAAGAGATAAATTGTTTAAGATATCATATGAATCCCCAAATTTAGCCATGATGGAAGCAACTTTTGTCTATTTTGGTATTTTCATTCTTGCTTAAGACAGTTTGAGTTGGATATCTACATTCTAATATAAGTGTTGTAAGGAGGAAGGAAAGGAGAGTAAAGTTTTTATTAGTTATATTTACTACCTGGAAAACTCAGAAAATTAGCTAAAACTTATTCAAACAAATAAGAGAAAAGATGAATTATTTTTTCAGTAAGTGGTGTTGGGACATTAGATCCCTACCTCACACCAAAATAAATTCAGAAAAATAAAAGATTTAATTAAATCATAAGAGAAATAGAAGAAAATATAGACAGACTTTTATCTGATTTGGGAGTAAGAAAAGCCTTTCTTAGCATTCAAGCAAAAGCAGAAAACAAGCAAACCAAAAAGACAGACTTGTAAAAATTAACTCTTCTGTTTTAATAATAGTAAATAACAGTAAAGCACAGAATAAAACAACCCCTAAAGTAAGGAATTTGGGAGGATGATTGGGATTGGGGTTTCCAGGGCCATCTCTGGAAATGGGGAAGATGACTGATTTGATTTTGGACATGTTGGCACTTGTGGGAATGGGTCTCTCTGTCCAAATGAACTAGAACTAGATATACATATATAAAACTGAGGGGGTGGCCACAAGGTAAGACAACATATGTTTGTTAGTTAACATATAGATGCTAGTTAAATATGTTAGAGTAGATGGGATTACCCAGGACTGAGAAAAGAAGTGGTCCCCAGAACCTTGCAAAACAATGATATTTAAGGAACATGGAAGAAGAAAACCCAGGAAGACTTAGTTCTTTCAAGGCAGGAAATATTCCAAGTCAGATATATCCTATGGCCTAGCACTGTGCCAGGTATGTATTGAATATTTAAATACACACCCTTTTAATTGTTCCCATTTGTTTTTTAAATTTAATTAATTTTAAAATTGGTTAATTCATATGATTCAGAGTTCAATAGATGGGAAAGGATATTTTCTTGGTACCCCTGTCCCTCTATTTTTTCTCCCTGGAATTAATGACTATCAACACTTTCTTGTGTATACTTTCACAAATATTTTATGCATATAGAAGCAAATAAGAATGTATTTTCTTTATTTAAACCCTTTGGTTTCAACTCCCATTTTTAATCGACATAATATTTTAGAGA
>NW_017731481.1:2164241-2176761 GCF_001890085.2 Hipposideros armiger
TAAATTAAATGCTGCAGCCCTCTTGCAAATTTCTCCCTTAGCCACTCAGTTCCAAAATTCCTTAGCAAGGTCACAGATGCTGTCCCTCTCTGCTGGTATTTTAGTTAGTCAAGGTTTTTGTTTATGCTTTTTTCCTGTGGGCCAAATAAAGGAGATATTTTTGGTTAAAATTGGAGTTTGATCTCATCAAGTCTACAAACTGAGCACTCAGGATGCTAGCCAGCAGTGCTGTTATCTGTTCTGAGGACCCCACTGGTGTGACTAATTGTGCAAGTCTGTAGAAATTGCTAAGGCCATGTTTTCATACCCCCTTGTGAATTGATACATCTCTGCAGTGCTGAGAGTATAAATATCACTGTGATTTTATCACATGAATTAATTAGAAATTGTTCGAACAGCTAGAGATTTGCGATCACACATCTAGTCTAAAGCTTTCATTTTGCAGATGAAGACAGCATGGTGAAGAAACTGTAGTTAAAAAGTGATGAATTAAAACTGAAGACTTCAGATGCCAGGGCTTGTGCTCTCTCTTCTAACTTAAACTGTGCCCTCTCTGTTATTAAAATGTCTCACCATTGCAAAGGAGCCTTCTACAACAGTCATTATCTTCCATGGTAAGCCCCAGGGTGAAAAATACCTGGTCAACCACAAAATACACTCATTGGTAAGCCAGGCCAAGTGACTGTGTTTGCCTTTTGTTTGTCTATAGCTGGACCTTTGTGCTAATCTAGCAGTTCTCAAAATGTGGTTTGGGGGTCCCCTTTGAGATCACAAGGCCCTTTCAGGAAGTTCGCAAGATCAAAACTATTTTTATAATAATAGTTAAGCATTATTTTCCTTTTGTTCTCTCATTTGCTCAAGAATGTTAGTGAGAATTTTCCAAGAAAGTAGGTGTAGGATACAAATTTGTCATCTTCAGAGATTACCTATATCCTCAGTACTTTTACTGAGCTCTTACTTCTTTCAGTTATACTTGTTATAATCTATTTGACCTCATTGTCCAATAAATTGTTGTTTTGAAATCCTGAAGTTTGCCTTCAGCTTATGTGGAAACCCAAGAAGTAAGCACTTTTTGTCATCTTTATTTACAATCATTATTTTTTAAATGTTAAGAACTTTTCTAAAATTGCTCTCAAAATAAAGTTCATTAATTAAAAAACTGAAAGTATTATGGTGCCAATTAAGTTGTGGTATCACTTGGAGGCCGATCACTCGATGTTTATAGAAAAAGGAATTAAGTATTTAATGTAGGTATGATGAGCTCTTAAAAAGCTAAAAATTATTTGTTACAGCTTTTCATATTAGAAATGAAAACCTCTAAAAGACCTTTCAGAGTAAATTATTTTATTGTGTTGGCTAGAGAAGTACACACAGTAGTTGAAAGACTTACAAAACCTTTATAGTTGACATTGCTGAAACCTGTTGGATGAAAAGTCAGGAAAGGAAATCATGGTAGTGCCATATTCCAATGGCAGAGTAACTTGTGGCATTAAATATTTGGCTACAAATATGATAACTGAGTCATATTTCACTTGCAGGAATTATACTTTTGCTTTTCTAGTGGGACAAATCTATTGATGTGGCTGGGGTGGCTGTTTTGCATGTATTTATCCATTATCAGCCCCAACTAATAGTCATTGAAGATTTTTGAGGAGGACACTTGGCAACAAATACAATGAACCTGTTGTTTGGCGAGAAACACAAAGTGTTGAATAACTTTTTTGAATCTCATGGTTTATCCTGGAACAAGTCTATTGACATTTGCACAGGTGATACAAAAGCCCAGGTGAGTAAAACTGCTGGCACCTTAGCATGAATTAAGGCAGTGGCATTAAATTGTACTAACAGTCTTTGTATTCTTCACTGCACAGTTAAAACAACAACCACCACTCAGTCTCACTTAGGAAAGTCCTTGATGAAGCTGTGAAAGTTGTTAATTTTGTTAAATCTCAACTCCTTGAATACATACCTTTTTAAAACTTCTGCATGACAAAAAGGGAAGCACTTATGCTACATGCTGAAGTAAGGTTTTTTTCTCAAAGAAAACCACCTGTGCAACTGTTAGAGTTGTAAGCTGAACAAGCTACTTTTGTCATGGAATATCATTTTGAAAGAACAGCAAAGAGACAAATTATGATTGTTCAGACTTGGGTATTTGTCAGACATTGTGTTGAAAATGAACAAAGTGAAACTTTTGTTTCATGGTAAATAATTGACAGTTTTTCTTGCCAATGATAAAATTAAAATTTCAGTGGGGAAGTTAGAATACTGTAAAACTTGAATTTACCACCGTGAGTTTGATGGCTTCCCAATACTTTCCTTATAGGATAGGTGTTAATGAATCCTTTTGTATTGCATAAAGCATGTCAACATTTAGAAGATCTGTATAACTTAGCAAACCAATATTTTCCAAATGAAAAATGTGTGATGTTGTTGAAACATCCATGAATAAAATATCTATTTGAAGTGTCAAATAGACTAGTGGATTTTAATGTAACAAAGCATGAAAAGTTCATTATTATGGTTTCTGATTCTACATTGCAACTAACCATTAAATACTACCACTGTCAAGTTTTGGTGTAGTATCAAAGAATCTCCACAATTATCTGAAAAAGCTATTAAAATACTCATCCCTTTCCCAAATATCTATCGGTGGGAGGCTGGATTTTCTTCAACTAAAATAATACATTGCAACAGATGGGATGCAGAAGCAGATATGAAAGCTGTCTTTTATTAACTCAGGCATCAAAAATATTCTTAAAAAATGTAAAACAAGGCTACTCTTCTAACTAAATTTTCTTTTGTTTTGGAAAATACAGTTTGGGAAATGTCATGTGTGTTACCATATAATGGGTTTATTATTGTTATTCTTAAATGAATGAATACATACCAAACATTTCAGAACTATTGTGCTCATTTAGTCCTCTGTACACCACTTATCACATACCTACCAAACCAATAAAATCAAGTCATGAATATTCGAGGCTCCTTGAATTGCCTAAGCTTTCCTCATTTATACACTCTAGTCCTCATTCCAGCTCCACCCCTGACCAATTTCAAACTTTTGGCTTTGTCTTCTATAGCCCACTCTGAACTTATGTGTGGCAGACATTCCCCACCTTCTTTTCTGATAATAGAATCCCAGTTTTGTTTTACTTCCCTCTTGAATGGCTTTGACCTTCAGAGCAGTTTAGGGCCCTCTCTAGCCCCAAAGAGAAATCTAGTTTTGTCTAATCTAGTCATGGTAATCTCATTCCCTTTGCCAAGTTGTGAGACCATACTTAATGCAATTTCTGACCTAAAAGATGAGAGAAGTCTGTTGAGGGTCCTTAGGAATGTTTTCCTTGATCTTAAAATGGGTCATAAGACAGGGTTGATTACTTCCTTCTGCATGGATATTGTTGTTGGCATATGAAGCCTGGAATCACTGCAGCCACTTGGGGCCCATGAGAAGAACCAGTCTAGTATAAACCAATGTGTGGAGGATGGCAGAACATAGAGGCTACTTGGCCCTTGATGACATTGTTATTCTATAAAACTAGCCCTGCCACTGCCTAATCTCTAGGTTTCTCATTAGATGGCCAGTATATTTCTTATGGTTTAAGCCATTTTAGTGAGGGTTTACCTTTAATTTTAGCTGAAACTATCCAAACCCGAAATAATCATACAAATTATTTTTCCTTGCCCCTGCCTCACTCATTCGGGCTCTCCATTCTCTGGTTTCCTCGGGAGAGAAGACAGTGTAGCAGAGTGAAAAGCATAAGCTTTCAACCCAGACTGCCCAGGCCCAAAGCTGGGCTCAGTCACATGCTAGCTGGTGAAACAAAGGTGAATTATTGAATCTGTTGGGCCTTGGCTTCCTCATTTGTGAAAGGTGGCTAATAAGGGTCTAAATTTCATGAGGTTGTAGTGAGAATTAAAAGAGCTATTTAAATCATTTGGAATGCTTTCCTCCTTGTCCATAAAAGGAGGATTCAGACCAGGCAAACTTTCAATGAACGGTGTCTTTGGTCACAAACTTCATTTAAACCAAAATATTAGGTTGGACCATCTGAAGTTACCAATAACCCAACATTTCTGACTTACAAAAATGGCAGTTTTACTTGGTTCAATCTACTACCCCTGGAAGTTTTGCATTAGAGCTGTGAAAGAAAGCTTTCTTTTCTTTCAGAAAAGTAGAGCAGCTCCACAAAGCAGGAGACACTGGAGATTAAACAGGGGCCTCCAGGGAGTCACAGACAGACTTACGCTCAGGCAGCAAGATTCGAAAATCAAACTAAGCAAATGAGATTATGTGTATATGATTTGAAAAGGGTAAAGTGCTGCACAAGTATTATAAAAATTATTGGTTTTCATATAAGCAGCCTTTTGTGCTTCATCCACACAAAAAATACATTTCAATAGTATATATTTGATATTTCAGTTTTCCACTTGAAAGTGCCAAAATGGTAAAGAAATTAATTGGAAGCACCATTGACATTGTGAATTTTATTCATCTCATGATCCTGTGTGGGTCACATGGACTATAATAAAATATGTTTTCTTAAGCTTTTAAGAGTCTGATGACTCAAGAGTCTTTTTTACTAAATTGGTTTAACTTTAAATTAGAGGATAATTTCATAGTAAAACATATGAGCTTTTGACACCCTCCCCATGGGATAACAACATACCAGTCATCAGCTAAAATGAACTTAATTTTTTCAAAACACTGAGAATTTGGCAAATGCTGTGCTAAACCACTCACCACCATGCTTGGTGAAGGCCAAGTGCTGAAGATCCCTGTGACTGCTCTGCCCCAGTTCATAAACAGAAGTGTCACAAATGGGAACTAGACAAGGTGGTCCAGAAAAAGAATGTGGTGGCTTCACACTCACTCACAGTCCATTTCTCCTAAGGACAAGGACAGGTGCTACCAGGTTTCCAGGGGCAATGCCCCTCCCATTTGATGCACATGAGGAAGAGAGAGCAGGTTCCCAGGTGTGGCCTCTCCTCCAGTGAGCAAACCTGGAGATGATGAGCATTAACGAGGAGCAATGTGTGGGCCAGGGTGGAGGACAAGGGGTTGGGGAAGACATGAGAACACTCAAAAAGGTTCACTCTCTGTGCAGAGGGCCACTTTCTATTTGGAATCCGCGTCTGTGCCCTGGAATTCTGATGTGGCCCTATTCATGCCCATGGAAACCACACTGCAAGAGTCCTGGCTTCAGGCCACAATGTGAACTACACTTGTACCAGGAATGGAGCCAGCTCAGGAGCTCCCTGGTGGTCCAGAGTCCCAACCCAAATCTCCCTTTTGTTTCCCAACTGGCTTTTATCCTAAGTTCTGGGAAACTCATATAAGCACTGTTAAATGAGAAACACTTATGAAGTCTGTAGGGACCCCACTTTGACTCAAAGCCTGGCCTTCAGGATAGGCACTCTAAGCCCAGTGTCAAGGTCCCTTGGCTCCTTCTGAATGGAGCCCTCGGGCTGAGCAGCCTGCGTGGAGACTGCCCAAAGTTTGGCTTGCTTGCTGGCTGTCTGTTTAGGGCTTGTGTGCTCACTTTTCTTCTTCTGTCCTCCTCCTTATCGTCCCCCTCCCCCTATGAGAGTCGTTACCTCTTGCAAGGGAAAAGAACAGGACTGGGGATAGAAACAAGTGGCTTCAACTTTATTTGCAATCTTCTGTTTCTTTCATCAAATTAAAGGTATCTGCAAGGATTTTAAATGACCAAATAGTAATGTGATATTTTGGAGTTGGTTTAAGTACTCTGTATTTTTCTGAATCATTAAACTTAATACAGTACTTCAAGTGTTAACTAGTGAAATTAGTAGCAGTAGCTTTTTCTCTCCTTTCATGTATTTCTCTAGTTCTTCGAATGAGCATATTTATCTCTTCTGATCAGAAAAAATATCTTTTTGGAAGCGTGAATCGAGCAGTTGTTTAGAAAAGGCGCTGTGAGATAGATGCTATGTGGAGAGTTATTTGGACATGGGCTCCCTGCTTTATAAAGAGATGACACTGGAGGGCACAAATTATATGTCCAGAGTTATTTGGGGAGCAGAATAAAAACATTTAACATTTTAGCATAAAATGAGACTATAATGTGTTGAACTCCTGACCAGGTCAAAAGTAAGTACATAAAAAGTAAGCAGCATCAGCTTGTGCTTCAATCAGGAAGTTAGACCATCATTCAAAAGGATGTTACAACAGCCTCTCCTGTGCTGCAGACCCACAAGGGAGGAAGCAGAGCAATGGTACTGACCTGAGAGAGAAGCCATCCCCAGGACAGGCAGTAAGGAGGCAGTCGGTGTACAGACAGTGCAAGAGAATCAGATCAAAGCAGGGCCAGAGCTCTGTGCTTAATGACTAAGCCTCATCGTTCACTGGTGAGGAGTCTGGAGGGTTATAGCAAAGCTTCATGGTACAGTCTCTTTTATATAAGACTGAGTTGTGTACAGGAAAAGCCATGTCAGTCATTAGACCTCAGAGTTGAAGTACACTCTCAGCAAATACTTTTCTTACTTTAAGATAGTCTCAAGATAAAGAATCTGACCAGGTATTCCTGAAGATTTTGACTTCTCCTGTCAAAATTCAGCTTCTACAAATGAATAACACCAGATAATTTGTCCCGCCTTCCTGATTTACAGAATGTTACTTCGATAAAGTTTGTATCTCCCAATTGTGGGACATGTAACAAAAGCATCTGGTATACTTTCATTCCACCAGTCCACACATATAAATTGAGCACAAATAGCATATGCCAGGCAATGGGTTAGACACAAGGATGCCATAATAACTAAAACAGATACAGCCCCTGCCATCTTGGAGGCATTTCCTAAAATGACATTGATGTTATTTCCTTTATAAACATTCTACCCGGCTTGCACCAAGAATTCAGAGGAATCTTGACATTGTTGAGAACAAATTCTTTTCTCCATTACAACTTATTTCTAGGTGAGACAAGCTGATACACATTGTGATGGTTCCTTTTACGTGTCAGCTTGGCTAGGCGATGATGCCAAATATTTAGTCAAACATTATTCTGAACGTTTCTGCGGTGTTTTTTAAGTGAGAGTAACATTTAAATCAGTGGACTTTGAGTAAAGCATATTACCCTCTGTAATGTGAGCGGGCCTCATCCAATCACTCGAAGGCCTTAATAACACAAAGAGACCTCCCCTGAGCGAGAAGAATTCTGCCAGCGGACGGCCTTCAGACTTGAACTACAGCATTGGCTCTCCCCAGGGTTTTCAGTCTGCTGGACTATCCTGCAAATTTTATACATGTACCTGCACAATCATGTGAGCCAATTCCTCAAAATAAATCTGTCTCTTTGTGTCTGTCTTTCTGTTTCTCTCTCTCTCTGCTTCGTTCTCTCTCTCTGTCTATCTCAAACACACATACATATATATTAGTATATATATATATATATATATATATATATATATATATATCCTGTTGGTTCTGTTTCTCTGGGAAAACTCTGACTAATACACATGTACACCCATAAAACCTCACATAACACACACTAAAGACATGAGCTGTCAAGGAGAGTGGGGATGGTAGAGGCTCCACAGCTACCAATAATTCCCATTGTCAATGAAAATACATGGGTTTTAGTTGTTAAAGCTGAAAAGATTCTTAGAAATAATCTACATCTGTAGTACTCAAACTTCTGTTTTTCAAACATAACCTTATGGCAGAATTGCACTATACCAAAATGGAGTAAAGAAATCCACTTATTTCAACTGCCTCTTTCCCCATCCCACTCCCTTTCCCAAGGCACCCCTGGAGGCACGTCTCCTGAACTTGAATGCTCTGGCTCACTGCTTATAAACAAGATTAATGTATATGCCCCTCTAGTAACATATTCTTGCATGCCACCAATTTTATTTTTATTGTAGTGTTACTCAATCTGTACCAGTAATTATTATAGATACAAATTTCTTATTCTCATAACTCTTGAACAACTATAATAAAACAGTTACAAATTCAATAAAAACATTACTACCAAAAACAGTAAAATTTAACTTAATAACATTAATTTAATTTGCCAAATGTTGTTTTGCTCAAACTAAATTGCTACTGGTAATATAAATATGGTAACGACATCTATGGAGAAGATTTTTGTGTGTTCAACATGCCCACTCCTTTCTTTGTTAAAATTACTGGGCAACCTTCTTTTCTATGGGGCCCTATGATATCATTTGGCCTTCACTCGATGTGAATATGGTTGAGGCCCTTTAGCCCTTTTCTGGGTATTTCATGGAAATTAAATCATGATGTCTGACCCCAAAGGGAAGATAAACACACACAGACCCCAGGCTCTGGTGGTGGGCTGCAGCCCTTGGCTACAGAGGAACGGCTGATGGATTCACACAAATGCTGTTATGAGTTTTCATTAACATGAAAAACTAATAGAAGAAAAAAAGCTAATAATTAGTGAGCCTAAATGAAGGATATGTGGGTGTTCTTATCTCATTCTTGTGACTTTTTTGTAGGTTTGCAATTTTTTAAATTAAAATGGGAAAAAAAGAAATCCTCATAGAGAACTTGAAGCTCCCAAGAACATGTCTAACTCCCCCCAATGTGAGAAGTATTGATCTACTTCAACCCTTTATTTTATGGATTGGAAAACTGAAGTCAAGAGAGCAGAAATGACTTGTGAAGATATTACTGGTCTAATTAGTGGAGAATCAAGATTAGAACCTCGGTCTCCTTGCCCAAACCCTTCACCATACTATGAATTGTAAGGCTTAAAACCCTATAATTCTCACAGGATTGTATTCTGCTGTTAGAAATTGGTAGGGATTTCACAATAGACCTGTGTTTCGAGAACATTACTAAGCTGACCTTTTGTGAAGATACCAATTTGTATACTCCAAACATATCACAGGCATAATAGAGTCCAGCACGCATGGAGAAGGAGCTGAGACTTCACTTTGCTGTGAAGCATTTCATTCTTAAACGGAAAAAAACCTCTTTGTTCTTGAACTCCTGTGACTACTAAATCCTCCAGTCAGTGACACCTAAGGCTGGGTAGGGCCAGGGGACACGACCTGGGGCCACGCCCATGCCTCAATCCACCTGAAGGTATCTTCTAGACTCTAAGTTCTACTTCAAGCCCTGCCTTTTAATTTTTTATCAGTAAAGAGAGATAATATAAAGCTTAGGGAAGGAAGTAAAAATTAGTATACATAAAAGTACTTCAAAAATAAGAATATAAAATAAAAGGCAAAATGTTTCAGGAAATGCTAATCATTTAAACCATCATTTTCCCCTCAAGGGACAGGAATCTGATTCCAGGATTAAACAGCTGATTGACTGAAAGATGTGATTATTGCCAAAAGGACTAAAATGTCTAAAGAGTTAAGAAGAATTTATAAAGGGCTTGAGCAAGTAGTATTGTCTCTAGCATACTAAGAGGATCAAGTTCATGGGAAAAAGCCAAGGGGAAAAGTCAAATCATGTTAATGTGATATACAGACACTATAGGTACTCATCAGAAGAAATTACATGCAGGGAGGGCTATTCAAAGAAAACCTTATTCCCCCTGCTGCAAATATACAGAAGTGCAAATATATGGCTAAAGTGAACTATCTTTTGGTTTTCAATAAACAGTCAACAACTTCTGTAGGCTATAATTTAGTTCTTAAGAGTCTGCACTTACGATTAAGTTGTGGATAAACCCATTTGACCACAAACCTTAGAAGTTGCACAATGTTTTCCACAAATGTTAGGTTCACAGTTCATTAGAAGAATCCTGGAACCTGGGCCAGGGTGCCAGCTAGCACTGTGGTGCCTTTGGGAGAGTCTGGTGGTGGGAAATCAAAGTCTGTAAACTGGGCAATCAGAAAACAAAAGTTTATAAACCGCTTGGGCAATTCCACTCATTGTTCTTATTGGAGAACAAAGGAAACCAGCCTGGGCTGGAGCAACCAGGGGCTGAAAGTCTTGGAATGACTTTCAGTGGAATGGCTGGATGGGCCAAGAGAATGTCTGGAGACAGGGGTTTCTTTATATCCCTAGCAGTGTTGCCCCACTGTAGTCATTCCTCTTACCCATACTCCCCTGGGTGATGTCACCAAAGTCTGTGGTTACGTCCACCATCCTTCTGCTCCTAATGCACATTTCTCAGTCTGGATCTCCACCCAGATCTCCAACCCAGATCTATCCTATACACACACATATTGAATAGGTCCACTTGGAGTCCTGCAGGCAGCTCAGGCTCCTGTCCCAAACAGAGCTCAGCAGCTTCCCAGCCCCATGCTTTTCTCTTCCTTCTGCATTTGCTGTCTTATTGGAAGGCACTGCTGGACACCTGAGAGTCATTCTTGACACTTCCTGACACCGTCATAAATATTCCTTGGCTCGCCCCTCTTCTCCATCCATGACTGGCTGTTTCATCCCCTCTCCCCACACTGCTGTACTTGGTGCTCCTGCCTTGAATTTATTCTCCTTGCCTTCATCTTTCAGTGGTTCCCATTGCCCACTGGAATAAATTAAGTACTTCAGAACAGCAGTGAAGGCCTTTTACTCTGATTTCTACCTTTCCTCCACTCAACTCTGACATTCCACCAACACCAGAATATTGGCTTTCTGCACACTCACTGCATCAAGGCCACAGTCTTCTTTCATGCTTTTCCCTGTACCTGAGATGCCCATCATGTCCAGCCTCACTTCCTTACCTTGTCTGGCTAACTACTAACTCATCTTCTCAGACGTAGTTCGGGGTCTACTCTTCCTGGAAATGGTCCTTGCCTTCCCTAGTGGGATTGGGTGTGGCCCCTGCACAATATGCCTCTGTCACATTGTGGATTATAATGCTCTCTTTGTTTCTCACTTATATACTCATCTGTGAGCTCCATCATGAGCGGAGACTTTGTATCCTCAGTATTCAACAAAAGCACCTCAGAAACGTTTGTTGGATAAGTGAATAAATGATCTAAGTTTACTTTTCTGCATCTCAAGGAACTATTTCCAAAACACATATCCACAATGTGACACACTCATTCCCAACAAGGGGCCTGCTGGACACCCCTTGAGGGTAGGAGAGCTTGAAGCTCTACTACTTGCAACCTGGTAAACAACAGCCCTGGGAGGGCTGCACGGCTGATGCCGTGGGCCAAAAATCTGAACAACAGGCTGCCACATTCCAATGTCTTAACTAAATTAGGTGGAGGTAGGCAAGGTTGATTCTGGACAAAACCGTGCTGTAGTCAAATTTATAATATCCCAGCTACTCCCAGTGAACTGTCCATTGTCATATTGGTTCTTGCCCTCTGATCCAGTGAAGAATGTGACACTTTACTGGCCATTTTCCCTTCACCTTGGAAATATTTCCATGAACTTCCCAGGATACTGGGAAACCCTCTTTGATCCCTTTCTCTCTCTCTCTTTTTTTTATAAACAATTTTTAAAAAAAATATTATTGAGGAACAGTGTGTTTTTGCAGGACCCATCAGCTCCAAGTCAAGTAGTTGTCTTCAATCTAGTTGTGGAGGGTGCAGCTCCTTGGCCCATGTGGGAATCAAACCAGCAACCTTGGTGTTACGAGCCTATGCGCTAACCACCTGAGGTAACCAGCTGCTCCGATCCCTTTCTCTTTAATTCTATAGTTCTTGTGGTTTCTTCTATACAGCCCAGTGCTTAGTTACATATGGTTTGGTGTTTATCCATTGAACCATAGCCACATTCCTAACTGGATTGCAAGTCTTTCCAGGGGTTTCTGTGGCCCCTCACCACACCACTGAGTCTGTAGCAGAAATTTATTAAAATTTTTTTGATTGATTTCTACCTTCTAAGGAGATAATTCGCTAATTACAATAAAGTAAATCTTGCTAATGAAGAGAGTCTGGCTCTATCAAGTTTATTCTTAATGATTTCTTTCCTTTGAACATCTGCCTTCCCTTTGCAACCCTACCATATTTTAGTAGGAGTTACAGACTGGGTAAGAGGAGCTGGCATTGCAAAAAGGGGAAGATGTTTGGGCCACCAAAAGTTGGAAGGCTCCTTTCCTTCATACCTGGCTAGGGTGGGAAGTTGACAGAGGGACACTTTCCTAGGCCCCTCTCACAGTCCCATGGGAAGCGGCTGTGGCTTTGCTCTTTTTGCCTCCTTTCTAAACTTCTAGTTGAAATAGAAACCAAAGCATGTGTGGACATGGAGAAGTACTGACAAAACCAACTGGTGGGAAAAGGATTTGTGATATCTTCCCCTCCTTCTCATTCTTCTCTTTCCAAGCAGATGTTCAAGTTATTACTCAAGTCTGCTTAGATTAAGACTCAGAACTGTAACAACTGGAGATTTTCAGTTATAACATATAACGCTCCTACATTTGCGATGATACTGGCAACACCTGTTAATGTGATATACTCTTGCATTAGCAGAATATATTAATGTTCAGGACCACTACCCACTTTCAAAGTCTGTGAACATAGAGTGGGAAATACTTTTAGAAGCCACCTGGGGGCTGGCGGAGTGGTGCGTTGGTTAAGAGCTGGCTTGGGACGCCAGAGGGCCCCGGTTCAGATCCCA
>NW_017731481.1:2177301-2206098 GCF_001890085.2 Hipposideros armiger
AAAATCTTTAAAGAAAAAAAGCCACCGGGTTAGAGCTTTAGGACTATACTAGTCACAATATGGACATTAAAATGACTATTTTCTGTAATTGCTTGTATTAGGCAGTCACTTTGGAATACTGGCTCATCAAAGCATGATTGAAGAGGTAGCAATTAATGTCAGATTCCCGCCTTCAAATCTTCATTAAATCACATGTGCTAATTAAGATGCTTATACATAATTCTATGTCTTGCTGGAACGAATCCTTGACTAAGCGTCAGGAGACTTGGAACTTGATCTGTGCTTTGCCTCTGACCTTTATTAAGTCACAGTACCTCTCTAGTCCCTTTTTCTGAAATGTGGTTACTTGCACCTGCTCTACCTCCCTCCCAGGCTTGCTGTGAGGGTGAGCCGAGTATATTGCAAAGCTTCCTCCCTCCCCATCCCCTATTAAAAAGCCCTCTTAAAACCATCTGGCTCTTTTCATCTTTTAAATAGAGCTCCTCACCTTATATGTTCTGCATGGTTATCACAAGGACAGCTGGACGAAAGTGCCAAAGTGTGCTCAGTAGGACAAGAAGGAAGGCCCAAAGCCAGGCTTCACCCCTTCACTCCCTTCTGGCCTGCCTGCCTTCCATTTGCAGGCTTCTCCTCCTAGCCATGGGTCCCCCAGCCTCCCCTGGAGAGTTGGAGACTTAGCTAGTACATCACAGATGCTGACTGTTAGCAGCCGATGTGCTGTGTTCTCAGGGCGGCAGAGTGAGGTGGAGTAATACCCCTCCTGAGGATCTCCCACCCAGCGCCCCCTGCACCTTCCCAGGTGGCTCAGGGCTTCCATTTTGCACTGGGCTTCCAGGCTCCCGCAGAGGTGGAGCCTTCCTCCCAACCCCAGGCTCTCCCACGGCATTGCCCACCAGCCTGGCTGGGATCCTGCATTGTGCTAAAGAGCAGGGAACTAAGTATTGGTGGGAAATATTGTGCAATTCTGAGGGATTATGGTAATGTGTATTCACCCACCATTTAATCATAAGTAGAGACAGTTAAACACTAGATTATAGACATCAGAAGTTGTTGATTGTTTACTAAAACCCAAGAGGGCAGTCCAATGTGATCCAAGAGTACATATTCATTAAGGGAGGAAAAGGAAATGCTTTTAAACGTCCCCACTGCATATAATTTACTCTGATGAATACCCGCAGAGTATGTGTTTCATGTCAAATACAAGTTAATTTTCCCTCTGGCTCTTTCCCATGAATTTGCCACTAGGCCATAACTACGTAATCTCACTAGCGCTGGACTTCTAGAAAACCCTTACTAAATTATAGGACTGTGATACTTCCCTCTCACCTTATCCCTATCCCTTAGCTTACTCTGTCAGAACCTACCTTTGGCTCTGTTAGCTCCTCCACCTTTTATTATGCCTTCCTGGGGTCCCACTCATGAGACACCCTCTGAGTCACTTCTCTGTGCTGCCATCTCCTCAACAACCTTCTTCCATGAGTCCTCTGTCTGACCTCCAGGGAACCCATTCTTATTTCCACATTATATACATAACCAGCAATAAACCCAGATATGTTTGCTTAAATGTTTTCACATACAATTTTTGGGATGACCATCAAACCTGTTCTCCAGCCTTTCCTGTTGCATGGGATCGCTCTGAGTTACATCTTCAACAGGAATCATCACCCTTCCACTGGGGATTCCAAGTCTCATGAACAGATCCATGATGTCTTCTCTAAAAGAGTACAGAACTGCTCCTTTTAGAAACAGAGATTAAAATTTGGGGTGTTCAACTGAATTATTAAAATATAATAAGATGACATTGATGCAGGAAAACCCTTATCTGATGATATAATTGAGTGGGTCCCTGCTCTACCAGAGGGCACCCCTTCGCCTACCACATGTGCTCTGGATCCTTCTTGCCTTCTCAAAACCTTCACTCTTGCAGCTTCCTCTCTCTACCTTACATCATTTCCTCTCCCTCTATTGGATTACACATAAACAAACAAACATGTTCTAATATGTCTCATCTTTAAAAAAGCAAAACCGCCCCTGGACTTCAGGCCCCCCTCTAATTGTTGTCCCCTATTTCTTCTTGGTAGTTTGTCTTTCATCCTGGTCTCAGGTTCTTCACTTCCCATTCCCTCCTTAACCTGCTCCATCTGGATGTCGGAAAACAGTTGTCTAGCTGGGTAGCCATGTGCCCAGTTAAAGCATGAGGTGGTGAATTCCATTACTAGAAAGAAGGGGAGGACGCGTGTTGGGGAACAGTTAGCACTCTGCCATATTATGTTTTCCAGACTACTGCAAGGACATCAGAAGGCTTGAACGTGATTTAGGGTAAACTTGTTTTTTTCTTTAATTGAAAATATCTTTTTTGTCTTTGTTTTTGAATGAAAGGCTATACACTTTATCTAGGTTGACAGTTATTTTTTTCATACTTGAAAAAAAAAATTCCTCTATCTCATATTGCAAATAAGAAGTTGGTTGACAGTGTGTTATCCCTTTATGCATAAACTGCTTTTTCTCCTTGGCTGCTTTTAATATCTTCTTTTTTTTTAAAGATTTTTATTGGGGAATTGGAACAGCCCTGGGGCATTGGGGGAAGGGGAAAAGACAAGTTGCTGTCATTTTGCTCTTTAGTTGTGGAGGACGTTGCTTCACTGGCCCAAGTTGGCACCATCGTTGCACTCTTCCTGGGCAAGGCAGATCAGTCGCCAGCTTCTGGACGCCGCTCACTGCAGCTGCTGGCTGCTCATGCTGGATGCTGGCGACTCACGGCAGCCCAGCTCCAGGTTGAGCTGTTGTTCAGCATCTTAGTTGTGGAGGGCAGTGTCACTGGCCCTCATATGTGGGATCCGAACCAGGGCCCTCTGGCGTCCCAAGCCAGCTCTTAACCAATGCGCCACTCGTCCGGCCCTAATATCTTCTTGTCTTTGGTGATCTGCAGTTTCTTTTTAAGATTTTTACTAAAATATAGCTAAAATATTATATTAGTTTCAGGGGTACATCACAGTTGTTCAACATTTATACACCTAAAGAAGTTGATCACCATGATAAGTCCAGCAGCCATCTGACACCGTAGCAAGCTATCACAATATTATTGGCTATATTCCCCATGCTGTACATTACATCCACGTGACTTATTTGTTTTATACCTGGAAATTCGAACCTCTTACTCCCCTTCACTTTCCCCTACTTTAAAAGTTTTCAATTACAGTTAACATCCAATATTATTTTATATTAATTTCAGGTGTACAGCATAATAGTTAGACATTTATGAAATTTAAGAAGTGATACCCCTATCACGAAAACAAAAACAAAAACAAAAACAAAAAAAAACAAAACAAAAAGAAGTGATACCCCTGACTAGTTTAGTACTCATCTGGCACTATACATAGTAATTACAATATTATTGACTATGTTCCCTATGCTGTATTTTACATCCGCATGACTACTGTGCAGCAATAAATTTGTACTTCTTAATCCCTTCCTCTTTTTCACCTACTCTCAACCCCTCTCACATATGGCAACCATCAAAATGTTCTCCGTATCTAGGAATTTGTTTCTGTACTGTGTGTTTGTTTATTTTGATCTTTAGATTCCACATATAAGTGAAATCACATTGCATCTGTCTTTTTCTGACTGACACTCCTCTCAGCATAATACCCTCTAGGTCCATTTATGCCACTGCAGATGACAAGAACCCATTCCCTTCCATGGCTGAGTAATATTCCATTGTATTTATGTACCACCTCTGTATTCATTCATCCATCAACAGACACCCAGGCTGCTTCCACATCTTGACCATTGTAAACAAAGCTGCAATGAACATATGGAAGCACACCTCCCCTCAAAGTAGTGTTTTGGATTTCTTCAGATAAATACCCAGAAGTGGGGTTACTGGGTCCTTGTCTTTTGTTATAGCCTTTGTTTTAAAGTCTACTTTGTCTGGTATAAGTATTGCTACTTCAGCTTTTTGTTGTTGTTGTTGTTTTCATTTTCATTTTCATGAAATATCTTTTTCCATCCTTTTACTTTCAGTCTGTGTGTGTCTTTCATTCTGAAGTGAATCTCTTGTGGGCAGCATATGTAAAGGGTCTGGTTTTCTTATCCATTCAACCACCCTGTTTTTTCTATTGGAGCATTTAATCCATTTACTTTTGAAGTAACTGTTGATAGATACATAGCTATTGCCATTGTAGTATTCATATTTTTTATCTTTTTTTTTTTCCATCTTAAAGAAGTCCCTCTAAGATTCCTTGTAATACTGGTTTGGTGGTGATGAACACCTTTAGTCTTTTTTTTTTTTGTCTGGGAAGCTCTTTATCTTTCTTTTAATTGTAAACGATAGCCTTGCTGGGTAGAATAGAATTGTTTATGGGTCCTCACTTTCCATCACTTTGAATATTTTGTGCCAATCCCTTCTGGCCTGCAAAGTTTCTGTTGAGAAATCAGTTGACAACGTTATGGGAACTCCTTTGTAGGTAACTAACTGCTTTTCTCTTGCTGCTTTTAAGATTCTTTCTTCATCTTTAAGCTTTGACATTTTAATTATGATGTGCCTCAGTGTGGATCTCTTTGGGTTCATCTTGTTTGGGACTCTCTGCATTTCCTGGGCTTGTATATCTATTTCTTTCACCACATTAGGGAAGTTTTCTGTCACTATTTTATCAAATATGTTTTCAATTCCTTGCTCTCACTCTTCTTTTTCTGGTACCTCTAGTATGTGAATGTTGGTACACTTGCTGTTGTCCCAGAGGCCCCTTAAACTCTCCTCATTTTTTTTAATTCTTTTTTCTTTCTGCTGTCCTGTTCGGGTGTTTTCTGCTACCTTATATCCTAAATCACTGATTCAATCCTCTGCTTCAACTAATCTACGTTGACTCCCTCTAATGTATTAATTTCAGTTATTGTATTCTTTATTTCTGACTGGCTCTTTTTTATTTTCTAGGTGATCTGCAGTTTCATGACACTGTGGCTTGGGGTTGATTTCTTGTTATTTAGCTTGTGGTTCATTTAATTCCTAAATCTGAAGATTTGGTTTTTTTCATCAACTCTGGAATATTCCTTGCTTTCTAATGTTTGATAAATTTTTTTTCTTTTTATGGAATTCCAATTCACTGCTTTAAACCTTTTCCTTCTGTCCTTCGTCATGGTTCTTTCTTTCTCTTCCGTTTTTCATTTCCTTATCTCTCTGTGCTACATTCTTTGGGTAAGATCTTTGGGTATTTTTCTGTTCATAAGTCTTCCTGTCTTTTATGTTTACAACTAAATTAAATGTTCTATTAAAGCACAGTAAAGTCTTATTTAAAATTTCACGTACACACACACATACACACACACACACACACACACACACACACACACACTCACACACACACAAAGCCTAGAAGTCAAAGTACCTAGATATATGACAGTGATTTACATCTTGAATTGAGCTACAAACCCAGCCATGGTAATAGAGGAATGCCTAAATCAGGCTGTACTCTATTTAGGCAACTTCAACTTACACAACTTCATTTTAAAAAATTATACATCCTTGCCTTTCTAACATGAGTTCCTTCTTAGCATTAGTATAATTATGTGAGCCAAATGGAAGACTGGTTAAGAAATATACAGGATCACAGAAGAAAAATGATATTGCTAAGTAAGAGAATGAGTTGTGTTGGATGTCTCAGAAATCCCTGGTGAGTTTAATGTCGCTATGATGTGGGAAATGGGCACCTAACCCACTATTATGTGGGAAATGGATGCTAACCAGATCAGACCAACTCAGTCAAATTTAATTGTCGCCTAGAAGAATGATTTGCATGGCAGCACTTGCAGTTGCTGGTGTATGATTGTCCCATTACATATAAGAACCCTGTGGTTGCCTGGGCATAGATAGCTACCTTGGTAAGCACACCTCTCAATTTCCATAGTACACATTTACTTAAACAGCTAGCTCCCAAAACACCTGATCCATTGACCTTGCAAAACAGAAACTGCTGCAAGTGTAGGAGCAGCAATGGGGTTCTTTAGAACAGTTCTAAATTATCTGATGGAAAACTGTTTTATCTTGATGAGAATGTATGCTTAGATGCTGTGGCAGGGCCTTGGAGGAACGTTTTCAAGACTCATGGTTCACTGGATTTGCTCCCTTGAGTGCTAAGTGGTTCTTTGTGTGTGTGTGTGTGTGTGTGCGCGTGTGTGTGTGTGTGCGCGCGCGTGTGCGTGTGCGTGTGTGTGTGTGTGTGTGTGTGTGTGTGTGTGTGTGTTTCCATTTTCATACCACCTTTCCTCTGTTGGCATTGTCAGAAGTCTTGGGAGGCAGTGGAAAGTAATAGTTGGACTTTGATGACACACAATCTGAGTAAAAATCCCAGGGCTGACACCACCTATGTGAACTTAGAAAATTACTTAACCTCACTGAGCTCAGTTCTCTCAAATGGAAAACGTGGATAATAATAGGGCATATCTCACATGAGGACTGACTAAGATAAGACAAAACCTTTTATACATTCCTTGGCACATGTTAAGCGCTTGAGAAATGTAAGCTCCTCGTTTTATGCTTGCTGGTGTGATTAAGGGTAGAACAGCTGTGGAAAAAGTGAGCAAGAAAAAAGCCCCAGGCTCTGGTTTCACTTGATCTAGCACTCTGTGTTGTTGTTGTTGTTGTTGTTTTGTTTTTTTTTTCCTTCCTCCTAATTAATTCCTCATCCATAGCACAGGACGTGGAGTTGTCTGTATCCTGTTTAAATCCTGGTCCTGTCATTGACTAGTTAAGTGCTCTTAGAGAAGCATATTGCTTAGAATGGGTCATAAAGTAACACATTTCTTAGCTCGACTCCTGAGAGTTTATTTTGCACTCATGGAAGGTTGGCTTTGGGTCCGAGAAAGCAGTCTTCTCTACAGCTACTAAGCAGTACAGGCTGTTCACACCTCATGCCTCCCAACATGAAGTCTCCACAATGGCCCTGGCAGAGGAAGAGGGAATCTAGGGAGCCCACCCCTCTCTTCTGTGTGTCTAGACGGTACTTCTGGCAACCCACAGCACGGAAGTAGTCTCATAACCTTTCCTATTGCCAGGACACTGGGATGGAAATTAGGGTCATTATAATTGATGAGCGTTACTGTTTCTGCCATAGCATGTCTCAGCCTCTCTGTGCCTCATTTTCTTTCCCTCCAAATGGAAACAATACCTCCCAGGGTTGCTGTGAGAATTAAGAGTACATATAGAAGACTGATAGTACCTTTGTTAGGTCGTGGCAGGAAACAGGTGGCACACCAACAACAATTTATTGTTCCCAGAAGACAATGAGTGATGGCACTAGGTACAAAGATGTGGGCAGAATTGAGGGAACCCTTAAAAGATGGTGTGTGAGGTCTGATTCCTTAGAAGCAGGTCACACCCACTCTGAAAGCAAGGGTATTGCAGCCCCCTGAACACAGAGCAGAGCATATCTGAGAGGGAGGTGAGGTGTGGCAAATAGAGAATAACCAGCACAGTACATAGTAAACATTCATTAAATCTTCAACTTACTTCACCGTTCAGTGGTGTTTGTAGATTGCTGGTGACTTACCACCACCCAACAATGAACCGACTTCATTCTCGGGTCTTTCTCTCTCCCTTCACTGAAGCATCTAGTAGAAAGGGTTGTGATTGCAGACCCCAGGTTGTAGCACAAATCCAGACGAACGTGCATCTGTGACAGCTGTCACAGTCACCACACACATGTGTCCCTTGGATGACACTTGGGTCCACTGTACTCCTTGGTATGGAACCCTAGGAATTCAGTCCCCATAGTTCAGGGCCTCATTGCCTTCTCCTGGACTCTAATAATAGCCTCCTAATTGGCCTCCCTGCTCCATGCTGACTCCATTCTAACAGTATTACTCCCATTTTAAAAAACTTTCAACACTCCCTCTTTCACAGAGAACTAAGTCCAAACTCCTCAGCCTATTACCCAAAGTTACTGTTCATTCTCACCTTCTACCACACCCTCCACTTAAGGACCATACCAGCCACACCTAAATATTCACAATTTCTTACATTTCCCTTACTTGGATCTTGGCTCCAGATGGAGTGCCCCTCCCACACCCATAGTCATTTGCTGAAGTCCTACCTTTCCTCTAAGGGCAAAGTCAACACCAACCTGTGCCAAACTCCCTCTCTTGATCCTCTTAGTAGGAAAAAGTCCTTTTTTAATCTTCCATGTTCTTATATGACTGTTGTCTGTTTGATGCTTGTAATGTACGTATGTGCTTTTCTCCTTTACTAGATTACAAGCATTACAGAAATCATCTTCATTCCTATATCCTCATGATGTTTGGCACGGCATTTTGCGTGCAGTAGATACCCAGTAAGTGCTGGTGGAATTGGAGTAAATCCATTTTGAATCTTTTTCAAAAGTAGCTCCCATAAGAGCTAGGGACAGAGAAGACTCCATTGGCAGCCCTTAATTTACATCTCTCCTTAAAAAAAACAAAACCCAAAACCCCAAAACCTCAAACTTCTACCAACAGAGGGATATGGAGCCATAAGAGTTATAACTTGGGGTGTGGAGCTTGGTTTATGAGGCAGATAGGCCCCATGAGAATTGTTAAAAGAGGTGAAGGAGGCTGTGGCGTTTTAGGTTTTAGTTTGCGCTGGTGTCAGGGTTTTGGAAGGTGCCCCCTCCTTTTGCTTTCTGCTTTACACAGCAACAGCAACAGCTTCCTTCTTATGTTGGCTTGTGACCTTCCATGTCAAAATCAGCATGGCACGGAGACAGAAGGTCTGGCTCTCCCTAAGGTGCCTGTCAAGATGGACTCATAGATTCTCTTTAGGAAGTTTGCATACACAGGACTCCCAGCAGGAAGGTGTGCGCTGCCAGGATCTCTGCTTCCCTCCTGCAAGCCTTCTAGCCAATGCTATATTTGCAAAACTGTCTTCATCTTTACTTCCCTCCAATACAGTCTGGAAAATGTATTGGTTAAAACATTTACCTCCTGTACCAAGATGGTTAAAGCCTCAGCCTCCCACTGCTCTGCTCTCTCAAGTGCTCTGGGAAGTTGCTGGTCATTTCCTGTTCCCCTGACCTGCCCGCTGCTGCTGGCCCAGAACATTAGAAGATCCATCCTCCCTGCCTCTCCCCTCCTTAAGCAGCAGCTTGGAACTAATATCCTGTGTTTGTATAGCATGTTCCAGTGAGACTTCCAAAGTCCTTTGCAAACATCAGCTCATCATTACTACACCTCTCCCTTTTCTCACCATGTCATGGCAAGGAAACTGTTGAAAGGTCACAACATATTATGGGATGGGAAAAATAGCATTTGGAATATAAAATAGGAGGTTGAAAGATGGGAAAGGGCAGAAAGCCTAAACTCCTGATGAAATTCACTCTGGTTCTAAATCAAAATTTTCTCTTGGATGTTCCAACCACCTGGCTGCTTTCTTGGTGACATTTCAGTATGGTGCAACTGTTTTATAACACTGTTTTGGGGGACGGCAATGTCACTGTGTTTGGCTAGCCTAATGACGATGTTTTTGTAGAACAGATTCCATGTACTTATGAAGCCTGTTATAATTCTGACTCAGTGGGAAATTAGCACCTACTACTGCTTTTATATACGTTAACTCATTCATCTTCCTAATAAATTCTCCATTTTACAAATAAAAAACTGAGATCTCAGAGATAAGTCCGATCCCTGAGTCCACAGCTCTTTCCACTGGACCATAGGTCTAGGTTCTGCTAAATTTGGGACCTATGAAAGGTTTTGCAGACTGTACAGGTTCCCATCTGCCTCTCCACTTAGTTGCTTGTTCTGGGGTCTGGGAACTGTGAAGTGGACTTCTGCTTCTAGCTGCTTTGCCTTATTGCTCTGCGTTGGTCTTTGAGTGTCTGTAAATATGAAGCCCAGACCTTCATTCTCTTCCATCAGCCTTTATCCCCTCTGGGCTTGTCATATCTTAGAACTTAGAAGTTCACTTGGCTCTTAGCTCAAACTCCATCTGTCCTGTCCAGCACAGCCAGATAAATTCTATTAAGGGTAAGTCAGATCACCATGCAAACCTGCTCAAAGCAGGGGCCTGGCACCCTCCAACAACCTACCAAAATAAGGAAATTTCACCTTCGGCACTCCATAATATAACCTGGGTCTACCCAAAGATTAATTCCCACTGCTCCTGGATACATGGCCTGTGCTCACATTTCACCCAGTCTCTGGGCTAGCACCAGAGACACTCCAAACCTTGCCAGTCTGTGTGTTAATATCCACGTGCACTATTTCCTCTCCCTGGGCTGCCTTTCCCAAACCCTATTTCCACCAGCCAAATCCTGGTTTTTCTTCAAAGCCTATTTCAAATGCCACTTCCTTCATGAAGCCTCCTCCGGGAGCCCAATCTAACATGTGTCCTTTGAACCCCAAAACACTGTATTCTCTTACACAATTCATTTGATGATATCCTGTAGCATAACTGTTATTGTTTAATCCAAATGCTACTTGTGTTGTAAATTTCTGAAACCAAGTCTGTGTGTCCTTCCTTTTTTATTTTTCCACAGTATGTAGTTTGGCACTCGACACACAATAGATGCTAAATACATGTTGATTACATGGATGAATGTTTGCATTACTAGATACTCTATAAATATCTGCTGAAACTGATTTGCCAGTGATTCCCCAACTCTACTTCACCTTTTAAGCTCCAGATTTGTATTCCAGATGTGTTCAAGAATGTATCTGGGGGCCGGCTGAGTGGTTCAGTTGGTTAAGAGCTTGCTCAAGAGTTTGAGCTCTGAGCAACAGCGGTTCGAGTCCCGGCCCGAGCTGAGCAGCCACTGTGCTGCCAACAGGTGGCAGGATGGCTCAGCTAAAAAAAAAATGTATCTGGTAACATCTTACATTTACCAGGAGCATAGCAGATCAAAGACTTAACTAATGGTTCCCCCCAACACAGCCCTGGACCCAGCTTCATTACTTTTGTCTTTTTGCCTCACAGATCTTTCCAGCTAGTACTTTTGTAAGAGTTATTTCATATAGGCTGGATGAGCATCAGAAATGATCAGGTAGCCAAGTTCCCAGCATCTAATATCCATGGATTAATCCGTATCACAAAATTATAAGATGTCAGAGCTGGAAGCGACTTTGGTCCAACCCTTTCATTATAGATGAAGAAACCAAACCCCCAAGGGGATTTGCAAGAACCAGAGGCAGAACTATCACAAGACTCCAATCTTCTCACTCTTGGCCTAGGTCTCCGTCCTCATTAGATATGACATGACCTTTTTAAGCTCTTTGGTTTTTCCAGGTGCTTCAGGTGGTTATCTTTCAAGTGACTGCTTGTTTTAGCATCACTTTTTCCCTGGCTCCCACAGGATGGCATTGGACAATACAGGCCTTTAGACGCTGCGGCACAGAGTGCAGACAAAGCTGGTGCCTTTCCCAGAGCACTCTGCTAGACTGTAAACCTCATTAACTCTGCCCCAGTGTCTGATAAGCCTGTTTCTCTAGAAACTTCCTAGCAGTTAGCCTTAGGAACTTTCCATTACTAACCCAGCAGTAAACTCAAATTCTCCTCGTTTTATCTACAAAGATAAAGATAACTCAGGATACTTTAAGGCTTTGAATAGTTAATTAACTCAAAAAGAGTTATTCCAACCATGATTAGAAATGACCAAAAGTCCATGGAATACAGTTTGAACCACACAATATGCACTTGGGCTAAATCATCTAAACTCACAGACGGCCTCAGAGTGACACTGATTAGAAATTACTCATGTACATCTGCTCTGCAGAGCTAAACAGAGCCAGAGAGCTCTTCCAGCTGGCCCTTCTCTCTCCCAGGCAGGGAGACAGGAGAGAAATATCACTTTTGAGCACTATTTATGTACTTTACATATGTGATCTCATTGAATTTGATCTTCTCAATAACTGCTGTGTGGTAATATCCTCATTTAATAGAAGTAACATGTTAAAAAGTATAGTCATTTCTCAGGCTGACGTAACTAGAAGCAGAGCCAGCCTCCTAGCCCAGCTCTGCTTCTGGCTCCTTTTTCTATTTCACCAGTGAGTTCCTTCCTTTCTTCTTCCTTCCTTCCTTCCTTCCTTCCTTCCTTCCTTCCTTCCTTCCTTCCTTCCTTCCTTCCTTCCTTCCTTTCTCTCTTCTAGAACCCAAATGCTTTTAAAACTGAATGATACACAAACCCAAATATATAAAACATGTAAAAGCAAAGCTGCCTTGCTTTATTCATAACTGGCAAAAATGGGAAACACCCTAAATGACCATCAACAACAGGTGAATAAATACGCCAACGGTGGCACATCCATACAATGGAATATAACTCAGCAATAAGACGAAGTACTGATACACACAGATCGCGGATGAATCTCAGAATAATGATGCTGAGTGAAAGAAGCCAGACACAAAAGAATATGTACTGTGTGGTATGTATATACTCGCATAGAAATTTAGAAAAAACAAAGCCAATCTGTGGTGACAGAAAGCAAATCAGTGGCTGCCTGGTGCAGGGGACAGGGTGATTAATGGAAAGTGGCTGAGAGAAGCTTGGTGCACTTTGGGGGTTAGGAAATGGTTCTGCATGTTGATTGTGGTGGTGATGTATGTATTTGTAAAAACTCATTGAGCTTTACACTTCAAATGGGTTCAATTTATTGCATGTAAATTATGCTCTGATAAGATTAGCTTGTTTGTTTTGTTTTCTTTTAAAGCATAGCAACTTTAATTCAGGAGATGCCCAATCCCTCTTAGCCCCCTGAGTGACCTTGAGACCCCCAAAGGGACCCTGGTTGTGCTCTTCGGAAATTTATGTCTTCAGAAAGCCATTTGACCACCCCAAGCTGCCTCATGCAGCCATAAATATTGCCCAGGCAGTAGAAGCTTTGTAAAGGGCATAAGATCTGTTCAGTTTCCAGTAAACCACATCAGCATTCTTACTCAGTGCTGCATAGCTCCGACTAGATCACTGACAAGCCGTATCATTGGCAAGAAGAGGTTTCCGGTCCAGTTTTATTCCCTGTACCCAGAAAAGAATGATGATGCAGAATTAAGAGTTAATAAATGAAATGAGAATTTCATGAGTGTCTATGTGGTATGTGTGTAATGGGTATAAATTTGCTTCGCACTTGGACGCAGGAAATGTTATATTTTATTTTCCTAAGTCAAATTACATCCGGCTCTCAGTATGCACTGACCAGAGGAATGAGATGGCAGTGTCAGTTTTTATTGTCTCAAGGCAATGCAGGAATCTGGAGTATTTATTAGTCCAGAGGATTTAAGGAAGTAGCTCTATCCTTGAGTCCACTCTGGTCCCAAATAGGTGTCCAGTGCACAACTTCTAGCAGTCCATTTCAAAGGTTGGTGGCTTTGATGCCCATCTGGGGCAGAGGAACTTTGCATCAGGCTCCCAAATGTACACATGTAGAATTCTGCCTCCCCAGGCCACCTTGACATAGGAATGTTGGATGAGGAGGGCTTGGTCACTGCTACTTCTGGTGGCCCTCACATCCCTCCCTTCTCAGTCTCCCTCCTCCAGTCAGGCTGCTTTGATCTCCTCTGGTCCTTGGAGCCTTCTCCAGGACAATCTATCCTAATCCCACTAATGCATCTGAAACACAAAAGCTAGCAATGGTGGGGTGGGGTAGTGGAGCAGAAAGGTGGGAGGAGAGGACAGTATGTCCCTGTCCTTTTTTCCTCTGAAGGGAGGTGATAAAGATTTCTTGCTCTTCCTTGGTGAATCCACAGCAGGAAGAGAAAGCTGAGATGGGAGTTAGTTTCTTTATTATAACTCAACTAATTGTGTATGAGAGTTTATATTTGTGCAAGATCCATTAAGTAACGAACCACATTGGTCTCATTCACATTTGTATCCCCTGTACTCAGCATGAGACAGTATAGGTGATCAATAAATAGTGGATATTTATGAGTGAATGAATGAATGAATGAATGAATGAATGAATGAATAGGAAATGGCCCAAAAGACACACACCACACAAGAATTGGTTACCTTTGGGAAGTGGAATTCAGTAGAGGGCTACCAATGCTATTAATACTTCTGCATTGTTTGCATTGCAAAAAAATTGTGTTTAGTGATTACATAATGTTTATACTTTGTATTAAAAAACTGTTTAGACCGTAAGTAACAAACACATGTAAAAGTTTTATTACCATCTTACTGTAAGAGGGAAGCTGTCTGGCTGCCTTGATTCACATTTGGTAGAGTTACATTATTGGATGACGTAGGGGCAGAGACATTTTCCTCCTGCTCCTTTAGGTTCTTTGACTGATCTAATAAATAAATTGACATAGGACAGATTAATAGGAAAAAAGCAAATTTAATTTCATGTGTACAAGGGCCCCAAAGCTATGAGACTGAAGGGTGAGGAGAGCAATGGAGGCTTATAAATCGTCCTGAGCGAAGGAACGGGATAAGGGCCTGGGGCTTTAAAAGGGAGGAGGGTAATTCAAAGGAGGACAGAAGAGCAGATGTTTGGTAATTCAAGTTTTCCTGCCATACCAATAGGTCTTTTAGATTAAAAGTTATCTCTGGTAATAGCTCTCTTTCAGAGCCAGGCCTCCTATCTAAATTCTTTTAGGTAGTTTAAGGGAGAGATAAAAGTTTTTCTGAGTCTGTTGGGCCTTGCTTGTCTTCAGCTCAAAATAATACACATGTGAAAGGGGCATATTTTAGGGTGGCATATTTTGCTCCCCTTCAATGAAAAAATGTTAAGATAATCAACATTAGGCCAGATTCAGAAAGGTCAGTCATCACTACATATGAGACTGAGTGGGTGACTGGTGTCTCATGACACAACTTAATCTTTCTAAATTTAATGGGTAAGTTACTTAAACACTTTATCAGGAATAAATTATATTTCCAGGAGGTGTGAATCAATATCAATGTGCATTATACCTTTTCCAGATCAGGTAGAGAACAATTGTTCTTTTACATTTGTGAGGTTTTAGCCACCCTGTGGAGTTCGGAGGAGAAAGACGATGCAAACTAAAATTCTGTACAAATCAAAACAGCCTCCTGGAAGCTATGGGTCCTTAAATGGCATTGTCATGAAAGCATCTTATTTTTTCTTAACTCATTAGACTATTGTTAGAGGAAGATCTTTGGTTTCTCTGAAACCCCCAGAGAAAAACTATCCTGGAGAACCAGGGAAGAGACGCAGCTGATCAAACCTAGACCAGCAGAGAGCAGCAGCTCTCCACCCTGATACTCGATGGAATTATAGGAGGAACTTTCTCAACGTACCAAGTCTAACTCAGTTTGATGAAATCAGAATCTTTGCGTGGGTCCAAGCATCCTATATACTTTTAAATAGTGAATCTTAAACTCTAGCGTGCATCCAAATCATCTGCAGTGCTTTTCAAAACACAGGTTGCTTGGCCACTCCCAAGGTTTGTGAATCTTAGGTCTGGGGTGGGACCTGAGTACTGGCATTTCTAACAAGTTCCCAGGAGATGATGATCTAGAATATTCTAACCCTCATACAATTGTTGTAGATTCTAATACTGGCGAAGAGCAATCGTTCTCTACTTGGACTCACACACTGGAATCACCTGGGCACTCACTTGTTAAACTATACACCCTAACTTATCACTAAAATAAAAAATAGTTGTTTACATCGTGAGCAATCTTTACTGAAATGGAACAGGGCTGGTCAAAGAACAAAAAAGAAAAGCTTACCCGTTGTTGCTCTTGATTGGACATTGCACACAGGATGTTTATTGAAAGACAAAGGTGCAGTTTGGGGAAGAGAGTGTGGGCTGGGGACAGAATCAGCAGGGGCGTCTGGAGCTGGTGGATGCATTATGGGCCACAGTGTCTATGACAAGCCCGAAGGGAACGCTGAAGCTTCTGTTAGTTTGCTGAGTGAGATGAGCTTCTTGTTTTTTAATTGGGGAATTGAGGGAGGGGAACAGCTCTGGGGAATCAGGGGAAAGGGAACAGACAAGTTGCTGTCTTTCTGTTCTTCTGTCTAGTTGTGGAGGACATTGCTTCACTGGCCCATGTTGCTATTATCATTGCGCTCTTCCCGGGCGAGGCAGATTGGTTTGCTGGCCTCTGGACAGTTGCTCACGGCATCTCACGCTGGCTGCCGGCCACACAGTAGCTTATGGCAGCCCACTGCAGCAGGGGCTGCAGCCTATGCCGTCACTGGCGACTCATGGCAGCCCAGCTCCAGGTCGAGCTGTTGTTCATCTTAGCTGTAGAGGGCAGTGTCACTGGCCCTCATATGGGATCCGAACCGGGACCCTGCTGCTCAGAGCTGGTGTCCCAAACCAGCTCTTAACCAACGCGCCACTTCACCAGACCAGCTTCTTGATTGCCATTCCCCATCACTTTGAGAGCTATAGTTATGGCAGAATAAGAGGGCCTGAACTGGGGCAGGCAAGTGAGCCACTTACCTTGAGCTCAAAGCCAAACCGGGTGCCAAAGAATTCATACAAATGATTACTTTCAAAAATTTTAATTTTTAAATATTTATAGACTCAGAAATTTGCAGCAACGGTATTCCTCCAATGTTGACATCTTATATAGCTATAGTACAATATCAAAACCAAATAAAAAACCCTGACATCAGAACATTACTGTTAACTAGACTACAGACGGCCATTTTTTAACCTGTATTCATGTGCATATAGCTGTATAGTTTATGTGTGTAACTGAATGCAATTTAAGATGAATAATATTTTAATGCAATAACTCTAAAGCTCAAAATTAATGCCAAAAATCCATGATGAACAAAATATCAAAAATTTAAATAAAGACAGGATCGGTAAAAGCTCTGCTAATAAAATTGGAGACTAAGGCAAAAGAAAAATTAGTAACGTTTTGTTCATCATGGATACTTTTTCCATTAATTTTGATCTTTTAAAATATTGCATTAAAAGATGACTTATCTTAACTGCTCGGGCACCCTTAGATTTTGTGCCCGAGGTGAATGCCTTGCTCTGCTCACCCTGTCCAGCCGTTGGAGGCCCAGCGCCATGGCAGTTAGCGCTCTGCGCAGGACCTGCTGAAGACAGGGGAGGAGGAAAGGAGTCTTCCTGCTGCTCTTGTCTGCCGCCATCTGCCCCATTTTGGGGCCAAGCTGGGTGGTGCTGGCACTGTGATTCGGCCTTAATTAACATGCTGTAAGGCATAGATAGGGCTTCCTCCTTGAGGCCAGACGGATCACAGCAGTGCCTCTGTCCCCTCCTCCTTGCCTCCTGGCCTCTTGTGGAGCTGAGCATAGCTCTGCATCCAGCTAAGCCAACACCTGCCAAGTAAGGCAGCCCAGTATCCTTACTTCCCCACTCCTTCTCTTCCCTGATAGTACCCGAAATCACACACCCTCTGCTAAAAGCAGGTTGACTACCTACTTATTTTAGCATGGGAGTGGGAGTGAACGACGGAATCCTAACTTTGAGTGAAGGCTGAAGCACTTGCTTGATTAATATGTTAAGCTGAGCATTCTCATTTCGGAGAAGCTATAGTGGCTATAGAGCTGTCTTTTATCTCAGAGTGAGCAGATTAGTCAGGGGTCTGCCCAGTTTTCCATCCAAGATCAAGGACAATTACATCCAATAAATACATTTAAAAGGACAATGGGAGAGAAAACAAGTTTGTATGAGCACATCCTATGTGTCAGCAATTAACAAAAGGTTCTAATGTTAAGAGCTAAATACCAAAAAATAAGTACTCGTACAAGGGAAGTAGCTCTTATTCAACATATGGCATTTTCTGAGCACTTGCTGTGTGCAAAGCACTGTCCTGGGACTACAGATATTTATATTAGGTAGTTTTTTACCCCTGGGGCTGGCAACCTATAGAAGGAAGACCATGCGGGGAGGAAAAATGTTCCCTTCTTCCTTTCTATGTTCTTTGACTGGCTCAATAATTAAATTATTGTGAGACAAATGACTAGGAGAGAAACAAATTTAATTGCATGTGTATGGGAGCCCTATAAAAATATGAGATACAAAAGGCCGTTGGGTAATTGAGGCGTATATACACCATCCTGAACTAAGGATCTGGGGATACAAAGGGGAGGAAGGCCTTTCGCAGGGAGGCAGAGGAGATGTTTGTAAATCAAAGTTTGCCCTGTTACACAAAGAAGTTTCTTAGGTAAAAAGGTTTCTCCAGTAATAGCCCTTTTCTTGGGACAGGCCACCTTTCCAATGTAAATTAGGGCAATTCAGGGGGAGGTAAGCGCTTTCGTGAATCTCCTGGACTTTGATTGCCTTTAGGCTCAAAATAATCTTTATGCCAGAGGCATATTTTGGGACAGCAAAATCTGTTCCACTTCAACCAACACAAATATGAATAACTCTAACCCCAGGCTGACCAGGACAGTGTCGATTAAGGTGTACACCTCCTGCTAAGGAAAGCGTTGGCAGCAAGTGTGTGCTCTGACAAGGGGTGGAAAGCAGCCAGGGAAAGAGATAGCTCATGCTTCTTTCAGCTATTTATTGTCCGTCCTGCTATTGGCAAGTATGCCACACTTGTGTCGATTTTATCACTTGGTGTTGTTTCACAAATAGAAGGCCAAGTTCTTATTCTTACAAACAGGCCTTTGCAAGCTCATGCACAAGAAGAAATTTAAAGCTTCTGGAGACTCAGAGTCATTCTGACAAGATCATTGTTAGTTGGCCCCAACATTTTGGGGACACGATTTATTTTTAAACCCAAATGACAATGGAAAGCGAACAGAGGAATCAGGAGGGAAAGAATAGATACTGATGGAGTTACTGTCTTCCTACAGGAGTTTAGCTAAGTCTCCTGACCACATCCACCTAGTAGAGGCAAGAAAGAGGGCTGGCAATCTTCTTCAGTCATCTTGTCCTGACCACCGCTCAGCTACTCTGCCCAGGACCCTCCCCCACTTCTGAAGGGCATTCATTATGAGCTTATACCACGTGTAACTAGTACAAGAGGATGTGGGCATGATATCCACAGAATTCTGAATGAAATAAAGAAGAATCTAAATGCAACCAGTAGTCACAAGGATGTAAAGTACAGCATAGGCAATGTAGTCAATAATATTATAATAACTATGTGTAATGTCAGATGGGCACTAGGTCGATCAGACTGATCACTTTGTAAGTTATGTAAATGTCTAATCACTATGTTATACACCTGAAACTAATATAATATTGTATGTCAACTGTAATTGAAAAAAGATAAAAATAAATGCAATCAGTAAAAGTTCCCATCAGAGGAACTCCAGAGACAGCCTGTTCTAGAAATGCGTGGCTGTGGAAATTTAATAAAAGCACATATTGAATAAAGAAATAAAGAGTTAGCAGGAGGGAAGGGTCAGCCTGAAGTTCACGAAAAGGGGGGTGAGGCCCAGCTCTGTGCAGAGAGAAGGTGCTATAATCAATCAACGGGAGCAGTATGATGGCTTTGGTGGGTAGAACCACCTAATAAAGCTGACTAGTTGGGCTTCCAGGAGAGGAACCCCAGGCCATTCACACTAAACAGATTCACCTTGCCTTGTGTATTAGTTTCCCGTGGGTGCTATAACAAATGCTCACAGACTGGGTGGCTTAAAACAACAGAAATTTATGTTCTCACAGTTCTGAAGGCCAGACGTCAGAAATGAACGTGTCAGCAAGGCTGTGCTTCCTCTGAAGCCTTCCTTGCTCCTCCAGTTTCTGGTGGTTTTAAGTGTTCTTTGTTTGTAGCTGCATCATCCCCGTCTCTGCATTCATCCTTATACAACCTTCTTTGTGTCTGTTTCTCTCTGTCTCTCTGCCGTGACTTTTCTCTTATAAAGATTCAAATGTCGGATTTAGGTAGGCCCCACCCTAATCCAGTATGACCTCATTTTAACTTAATTACATCTGCAAAGAACTTTATTGCCAAATAAGGTCACATTTTGAAGTTTTGGGCAGATGTGAAGTTTGCAGGGACACTGTTTACCCTGATTCCACATTCACTGAGCAATGTTCTGATTTTGTTCTGTAGAGCTGACCACATTGATCTATCCCTCGGTAGTTATGATTCTTGATACAAACTTGAAGTATCATTCTGCTTTATACAATAGATGCATGTTACTAAATTCCTGCAGTTCCACATTCCCAGACCAGACTCGAGTTCCTCAAATGGGAACGTTCACCCCTTGCATTTATTACTTCCTTGGCAGCATTAATAAGAGCTTCATGAAGACCAGTATGCCATGTTAGTTTTATTTGCTGATGTGTATCCTCACACTTAGCACAGCGCCTGGTATATAGTAGTTGTTCAATTATTTTGTTGGATAAATAGTAATAACTGACATTGTAGGGGGGCATCTCTATATCTCTTGATCCTTTCTACTGCTTCCATCTGGCTCTGTCAATTATCTCATTTTCTTCCATCTTCAGCTTCTTGCTCCCTTCAGTCCATAAAAAAGATTAAATCTTCCCACACTAAAAGAAATTCTTTTCTTGATCCTGCTATTCTCTCCAGATGTCATTCCTTCTTTCCTTTTTCTGACAGGAAGAATGTCTGTTGCTGAAGGTAATCCTGGTCTGGTATGAGACATTATCTGTGTGGTGGGAGGAGGGGTTGGGAAGTTGGAGTCCAGAGAGGGAACACCCAGAGCGGAAGAACACATTTAACCCTTTTTTCTGACTCCACTCAAATTTGGCTTTGACCCTAACCCCTGTTTATACTCCTCCTCAGTAGGTGGAGTGTATCCTAGAAACTAACATTTACTATCCACACACTTCTTATTTTATTTATTTATTTGTTTGTTTGTTTATTTATTTATTTATTTATTCATGACACTACATCAGTTAGGAATTCATCTCATTGCAAGTAATAAAGAATTCAAATGAACAGTGTCTCAATAAAACAACATTAGCTTCCCTGGTGGTCTAGTGGTTAGGATGCAGCACTCTCAATATAATAACATTTATTGTTTACTCAACAGAGGTAGCCTATTTAAGGGTTGTTTAGCAGTTCAGTAATGTCATCAAGGACCCAGGTACTTTCAAACCACCCTCAGTATGATATTTCGTCCTCATGCTTCTTGGTTACTAGCCACAAGATGGCTGCCATTGCACCAAATATCATGGCCTCAACACTGCATTCAAAAGCAGGAAGCAGCAAGAAAGGAAGTGGGCAGGAAAGGACTATCTTTCAGCAGGGAGAAAAACATCTTCACAGAAGTCCCCCAATAGTGTCATTAGCCTGAACCGAGATATGACTACGGGTCTTAGCTTCACTTTTTTCTCTGGCCTCCTAACCATAGGCATTTCTCTTATTTCTTCAGGCAAACTTAAATTTATAATTTATATGATTATAAACTTTATAATCAACTTTACCTCCTTGAGATCATCAAGACCCCTGGCAATCTAGTCAGTTCCAATATCCCGTATCTCGAGGCCTTTTGGAGAAAAGGCAGCTGGTAGGTGGGGATGTGTGGAAGCTGAGCATTTGCTCAAGAGATCAAACCATTCAGAAGAGACTGAGATGCCACTATTTGGCAAAGTTACAGTTGGAAGTGTACTTTCTTGTTACCCAGAGAGTGAGGGCTCACTTGAAAATCCAGATTGGTTATGGAGAAATAAAGAGGATACATTTTCTTTACATATTAGCATAGCAGTGTGAGTAAATTTGTGATGCTGCTCCTCTTTCTGTTGATTTTCTTATTTCTCTCACTGGCATAACCATTCTCCTTCTCATTCAGGTGGAAAATATCAGGGTGATCTTTGTGCCTTCTCCTTTACACGCCTCATCCAATCAGCCTTTAAGGCTTGTAGGTTCCACCTTCACAACATCTCCATGTTTTCCAGGGTAACAGATCAGCAGGACCTCAAGGCTCTAACCATGTGGTCCCACTGGCATCCAGATATAATTTTCAAAAGAAACACATTCTTTCCAGAGCCATGTATATACACACACTCATACTCTTTTAACCAATTAATTTTAACCAACTAAACTTAAGGGGCAAAGTATACCAAAATCCCATCATGGTCTCATCTGTTCAATACACAGCGTAAATATTGATGATATTTGTTGTATGATTTTAGAACATAACAAGGTGCCTTTTCATGACTGGGGCAGTCACAGTTAAAAATTCATTGTCTGTGGGCTGCAGATAGACCTCTCATTAATAAATAGCTGTACACATACATATTCAGATATTAAAAACTAATGTATTTTATGTGGGAACATTTTTAGAATTTAAAAATACTATCAGATTCTACTCCTAGATGTGTAGCCAGAGTAATCAGCACACATGTCCACCAAAAGACATGTACAAGAATGTTCATAGCAATTTTAGTCATAATAACCCCATAACAACCCAAATGTCCACCAGCAAGAGAATGGATAAATAAATCAGAGTACATTCCTCTGATGAAATCCTACACAGCAATAAAGAGATCAGGCGACAGCTAAATGCATCAATATGGATGACTCGCAGACACAAGCATTGGGCCAGAGGAGCAGACAACAACAACAGCAACAACAACAAAAAAGAGTACATACTACCTAGTTCTATTTTTATGAAGTTCAAGACAGCTCAGGACACCACTTATGATAAAATCAGAATAATAGTTGTGAGAGGGGCTATAGTCTGGGAAGCAGCACTCAGGAACCTTCTGGGGGACTGGAGATGTTCTATATCTTCATCCGGGTGGTATTTATCTGATTGTATAGCTATGCAACAATTCATTGAGTTATATATTTAAAATTTATATGCTTTATATACACGTATGCTATACTTAATGACAAAAAAAGAATCTCCCTTCCTGAATCCCCAAAGACAGCAAACTTCTCTGAAATCCCCTGATCCCCAAATATCTGGCACAAGAAGGGCAGTGTTCTCACACACCACCAGGAGTCACAGATCTAAATGTATTCTATGCAATGGTGCCCCCTGGAGCACAAAACAGATCTATATTTTACATTCCAATTAGAATAGAATTTCTCAGCTTTTTATTTCCCCATCTACCCGAATCACCATGCGAATGAGGGAAACTTGGCTCAGTTTATGGATCAGGAACATGACAGAGTGAGACTGGAACTCCCATACAGGAAAATAGAAATTCTCATGGCAAGCACATAGCTGGCTTCACAGACATTGTCATCCTATGAATTATTTCATCCTTCCAGCCCTTAGCACTGTGCCTTTCCTGAACACCATTGAAAATCAGAATAAATTAACAAATGAATGGATGGATAGATAGAACCTTACATCCTCAGTCACACAGTTTAATTATCATTCGTAAGTGCATGTTTTCTTTGTGGGAAGTCTTCAGGGCTCATGATCAGAGCAAGCCTCTCTCATCTTCTCCCTCTCCAATTCTATTGTATCTTTGATGAAATATAATTATATCTAAGTGGTATTTTTCTCAGTGTTCTTCTTTTTTGAAATACATCTTGTTCTCATGATTTGTGTCCCATGGTGAAATTCTCCAGTGATAAGAACTTGTGTATAATCTCACATTTTCATTTCATGGGAATTGGAACATTAACAATTACAGTCAAGTTAGTTTAAAAACACACAAAATATATGAATATTGGAATTTCTCACCAAAGCATAATGTAAAACTCAAACTGTCAAGCATTTCCACCTGAGAAAAATGAACTTCTCTTTGAGAGCCAGCTGTGCCAAGGCCCTGCCACCAAGGGAAGGGGTGTGAGATAACTAAGATTTTTTTTTCCAGGCTGGTGGGGGTTCAGCTTAAGACTGTAGAAGAGAATTGTTTGGTCCAAGGCTGCTGCTGTGTCTCTAGAGTTTGTTAGAACAAGAATGTTTTTGAAGACACCCTTCTCTCCACACATAAATGTTGCTGATGTCCTTAGGCTGCAGGCTGAGGAAGGAAGATCAATGGGTACCTCCTCTGTGCTACTTCCTAGAACACCTAGAACACTCTCTCCATTTTACCCTGCCCCTATCCTTAACCCTCCAGAGAACTGGACTCCTGCTGTATGTTGGATTAGAACCAGCACTTAACCTCAGCACATTGACATTTTGGGCAGGATAATTCTTTGTTGTGGGGTTTTCTTGTGCACAGCAGAGTGTTTAGTAGCATCCCTGGCCTCTACCCATTGGATGCCAGTTGCATCCCTCTTTCCAGAGTGACAACCAAAATGTCTCCAGACATTGCCAAATGTCCCATGGGGGACAAAATGACCCCCAGTTGAGAAGCACTGGATTAAACTGATCAGATATGAGGGCCAACACTAAAATCCAGGAACCCAACTACCTTTTTTTTTTTTTTTGCCCCATACAATTTCTAATACTATTTGACTTATAAGCAACTGGGAGGGGAGCAGTAAAACATCAGCCCCATGACTCCATGACAGCCACTGGATGGTGGTGGTGGGGGGGGGGCGATGGGGGGAGGCGTAGAGGCTAGCAAATATGAGAAAAGAGGGTAACAAAATGAAAGTTGATGACAATATTTTCGTGTCCCCATAGGATCACTGAGTTGGTGAGATCAAAGTGTATGTTTAGCACAGAGTTTTCTGAATTTAATCTAAGATCTTTAGCGTCTCCTTTGTGATCGCTCTGATGTAGAAGGAAGGGAACCTGGAAGCTCCTTAATTAAATGTTTTCTTAGATTCATTTTTTGGATTTCAAAGACTACCCAGTGTTTCTGCAATGCCACAGTGGGGTGTGGTAGCAGTGAGCAGGCGCAGCCAGGCTAGGAGAGGACTCCTAACCCTGTGTCGGTTGTGCATTTCCTTGGCTCATGATGACATGCTCTCACTGCTGCTCCCTGTCCAGGAGTCTCAGCTTGCCAAAATGACAATATGGTGACGTGGCTTAATCTGACACTGCATTAGGATGATAGAAGTGGGGGCAGTTAGAAGGGATAGGTTTCCAGATTCAGTATATGTCTTCAAGACAGAAAAAAAATGACGGTGATGGATTTGGATATGGGGTGGAGAAGAATCAATAGGTAGAGGTTGAATAGATACTTGTTGATGAATGACTGTCTTTTAAAACTGTTCTGCTCTGAATTTTTTTTTCATTTCATTAGAGTCAGAAAGGAAAGAAAAACAAGACAAAACACGAAACCCAGCATGCTTTTTCAAAGCATCAGGTTGGAGAACAGGAAACAGGCTAAGGTGGTTGATATATAATCTTTAGAAATCTGTGCAAGGTAGGTTTTACCCAAATGTGTACTTAACTAACATGACAATTATGTAGCAGGTGAATGACGGAGTCATACATTTTCTTACTGACAGGCCTGGTGAAGTCACACACAAAATTCACACACATAAACACACAGAGAGTTCTGAACATATCTCCCTTCTTTTTCTCTTCCTCATCCTCCTCCTCCCCCTCCTCCCTCTCCCATTCCACACACCACAGTCCTTTTGTAGATAATAATTACCGATTAGCTACCTGCGGTCAACCACCTGCCAGGTGCTATTAGTTAGGGCAACTCATCCACACACCACCTGTCTGGCCCTCAATAAAATAGACCCTTGAGCTTCTGGCCATGTGCACTCACGGTTGAAATCCAGGACTCTCATTTCTTGCTCCCTTTCAACTTTTTTTCCTACCACCTGCTATGCTCCTAAGTCCTCCCAGCTACTGAGAAATTCAGATTGAGGCCCTGTTCCTTGCCCAGGGATCCCCACTGTCACTGTTTACAGATTTGACCTTAACTGATTTTTTTTTTTTTTTTAGATTTTATTGGGGAGTTGGGGGAAGGGAACAGCATTGAGGAATCGGGGAAGGGGAACAGACTAGTTGCTGTCCTTTCGTTCTTCAGTCTAGTTGTGGAGGACGTCGCTTTACTGGCCCATGTTGGTATTATCATTGCACTCTTTCCGGGTGAGGCAGTTACTCGCCAGCCATTGAACAGCCGCTCATGGCTCACGGCAGCTCATGAAAGCACACGCCAGCTGCAGGCGAGCCCCACTGCAGTATATGCTGGCGACTCATGGTAGCCCAGCTCCAGATCGAGCTGTTGTTCACCATCTTAGCTGTAGAAGGCGCAGCATCACTGGCCTTCATGTGGGATCTGAACCCGGGCCCTGCTGCTCAGAGCTGCCATCCCAAGCCAACTCTTAAACAACGCACCACTCAGCCAGCCAGACCTTAACTGCTTTGACTCCAGCACTCTCTCACTTCAGCTTCTGGTGGTCCTTTAGCGCATGTGTGGTGGGCACCTGGGATCACTCACCTTGGTCCAGGAGCCCACCTCAGCAGCAGCCTGTTTGGCCAGCACCCCACCAGGAGGGCTAAAATGAAGCTCCTTTAATTACAGAGATTGTTCTACAAAATAATTGTTCTACAATTTTGTAGAACAAGGGAGATCTGCAGCAACCTGTAATATAAGCCCCCCTCCCTGTTTTCTATGCAAGGGTAAGCTTGGCTGTCTGACCACTTGCTATAAAACACTAAACAGGCTCCTCTACTGAAGACATAGAGTCTAGAATGAAGTGACACCTCTGAAAGGTTAGGGTTAGAAATCCAAACCTCAGGCTGGGCAAATCTGACCAGAAATGGCTCAACGATTACCCTGACCAGGAAAAAGTACTGAAAATGATGGCAGTGATGATGACAATATTGAAGGAAGTTTGCATCATTCAAATGGAATGAAGTAAAGCCTTAGAAAATAAACAGAACAAGAAGAGGTACAAAATGAAATAAAAAGTGTTGAAATAAATTTCTGGGTCCAAGGTGGAGCCCTTCCTGCCTGGGGTGCCACATCAACAAACAGAAACTTAGATAACTTTTGTCTTCCTGTAAATACTCCACTCAACCAGAAATGCAGTATATTCAGCCAGACAATCCACAAACACCATGCCACTCCGGGTCATCTCACCCTGAACAAGGTCAACTCTGTGGCCCCAGCCAGTCAGATGTTTTCTATTTGTCTCTTCCTTGTTCTTTATTTTTTATCCTATAAAAGCTTCCTGCCTCTCCCCGCCACCCCACATTTTGTAGTTCTTGAAAAGGAGACGGTCTACTACGTGAAGTATTAAATAACATTTGTTTGTACACTTAAATTGTCTTCTTTAATCATTTTTTAACAAAAGAATACTGAGAAAAACCCCCTCATCCAGGGGTCTCCATGATGGACTCCACGCCCCTCTCCCTTCCAATATCACAGATGCCTTCCTGAGGACACTGCAGTTCTAGGGCCTCCTGTGGCTTTAATCCCGTGTGGTCATGGGCACCGTCATGGCCCCTCCTCCTTGTTTGTAGTGGCTGAATGTGGTTTGTTCCACTGTCATCAAGTGTTTTTCCCTGGTCTTTGTGGTGGCTTAATTTGGAAGAGGATACCGGTCAGTGGTCTGCTGTGGTCTGTAAACTTGACCACTCTTCAAAACCACATGGGCCCCGTTCCAGAACCACAGAACCAGAATTCCTGGGGAAGCCATCCAGGAATTCATGTTTCTCAAAAGGTCCCCAAGATGATTGGGAAACACAGGTAGGTTTGGGAAATGCTTCTGTGTGTTAAATTTAGAGATGGCTTCTCTCTGTTCAAACCCTCCTTCTTGCAGTAAACGCCAGGGTCCCGATGGTGGGCGCTTCCACCTCTATAACTTGTCTGACTCCAACGCTGTCATGGGCATCGACTTATTTACCTTAATTAAGTTCTCCAGGCTGTGAGTTTGGAGCTACTCCCAGTTTGTACTTTCTTCCTTCCTTAAGAACTATGTGCGAATGGGTGGGGCAGTTAGACCAGCAACCCACTGCCTTTTAGTGCTTAGTTTGGGATGTAGGCCGGCTGTTTGTATTTTTAACTTAAAATTTAAGGAACGAATATCTAACGCATACATCCTTTGAAAAGGAGCCCGTTGGCATATGTCTGCAGTATGATCTACAATCCACCAGGGGCCCCCCAAGTCCCATACCGCACCTGCAGCATCGCTGAGTCCTCTCTCCTGGCCCTAGCCTCTGCTAACACCAAACCCGGGGAAACTGCTAAGTACTCCCAGGAGCCCTTGGCTTCCCTGGTTTGATCTCAGGAAAGAATTCGACACTTATTTAAGAGCCATGATTTTCATCTCTCTACGGAGAGTAAGAAACGTTGCTGTTGGGAGGATGTCATACATGTGAACAGCACAGAGGAAGAAAAAGGGTTGAGAGCCTTTGGATGAAAGTGCTACCCATCCCAGGGTCTTTGGATTTAATACATTTTAAACCAAATTAAAGAATTAGTTTATTAAAATTCATTTAAATTAACTTATTAAAATAAGTTTTAAATGAAATTAAGAATTATTTTTTAGAGTGAAATGTTAGCCATCGAAGGATAGGAGGTTATTTTGGAGGGCAGTGAGGCTTTTAAGTTCAGGCACAGAAATTCCAGGCCTTCTGACTCCTATGAACACTAACACTCATCACTAATTCCTCCCACAAAACATCCCCACTGGTGGTAAGAAGAAGATATGAGTATCTGAAATTCTAGTGATGCTAGCTAGACATAGAGGCAGACAGGCTGCAGCAAGAATGACTGAGGTGCATAAGGAAGGACCCGGAGAATGCAGAGTAAATCCTTGACGGGTGACTGAGGAGAAGTAGAGTTGATGACCCTTCAGAAGGCAGAGTGTGTGTGCTCTCCACTACCATTTCTCTAAAAAATGATGCACTCTGGTTAATGGGGTAACTTATTAAGTGGTATGATACATGATTCTGGCTTTGATTCTACCACCATCTAGCTGTGTGACACCAGACAAGGACTCCATCTCCCGGGGTTCAGCTTCCTCACTTGTAAAATGGTGCTGGTGCAGAGGGGTTAACTGTCACATGTAAACTCACAACAAAAGGACAGTTCCCGGGCCGGCCGAGTGGCGCGATGGTTAAGAACTCGCTTGGGATGCCAGAGGGCCCCGGTTCGGATCCCACATATGAGGGCCAGTGACACTGCCCTCTACA
>NW_017731481.1:2212643-2213872 GCF_001890085.2 Hipposideros armiger
TGTATCTTATTTATTTTCCCTTCACTCTTACCACATGGTGACATGTGCTTATTTATTCAATAAATATTTATTGAGGATCTCCTGTATCTGAGGAATGGTTTCAGCATGTGAGATGCAAGAAGGGATAAAACAAAGGCATTCTACTAACCTCTTATGCTAGCAAGAATCCATTAAAAATTCATTATTTGATTTCAGTCTACGGGCTATCTCTATGTGTTGACAGAAAAGGCTGCCATATCTGCAGTGTGACTTTTTTGGACAAGGTAGTGATAATGGAAGGTAAAACTAAAATATACCAAAAGGTGTCAGAACAAAAAAATACACCTCTCCCAACTATACTTGCTGAGGTTTAAAATTCTTTAATTATTTCTTTACTCTCTCAGCTGAGATTAAACGATGGTGTTGTCTTCAATAAAACCATAAATAATCATGGGAATTTTCATCTATTAAGTCTTATCAGTTGTTTACACCTCGACGTTTGTCAAAATGTTGGTGAAGGTGGGTGTTGATATGAGGATGAGAAACAAGCAGAGGGTCTCAGAGCCTGAAGAAAGGGAAGGAAACATGATCAAGAAGAATAAAGAAACCCAGAAGATCAAGTCATAGATTCCAAAGAAAAATTTCTTTTTCTCAAGCTGGTACTGGGCGCCTCATCCAAATCTCTCATGATTCCACTTACTGGGTTGAGAGATGTCTGACCTCCTCACAGGGAGTAAGCCCTGTCCAGTCCCTTGATAGCTTTAATTACTTTTACCTGGGTGCCTTCTCTGTTGCTGTAAATGGAAGCCAGGAGTAAAGGGCTATTCCCCAATCAATATGCATCTTCAATTCTGGCTCTCTTTTGTATCTTTGAAACGGCAAATATTTGACATTAATAGGTCATATTTTGTGGCTGTTTCATGGATGTAAACATCCTAGAAGCATAAGGTGTTTGAGTTGTAGGGGCTTTACCAATCACTCTCTCTCTCTGTTTTTATTGGAAGAAGTTAAGTGCTTTGCTTAAGAGCCCACTGCTTGGAATCAGGACCAGAATTCCTGTCTCTGAACCTGAGTCCAGTGCCTCTCAATGTTAAATAAATATTTGTTAGATTCCCATCCTAATGAATAACAAGTTTGACAACGGACTCAGCATCCTGAGCAAGATCAGTGTGCCCCCTCCTGGGGGCACTTTCTGAGCCTGAATTCCACACGGAGGAAAAAACTAGAACCAGACAGAGCACTCTCCATCT
>NW_017731481.1:2214428-2217827 GCF_001890085.2 Hipposideros armiger
CATCTTAGCTGTAGAGGGCAGTGTCACTGGCCCATGTGGGATCCAAACCGGCGGCCCTGCTGCTCAGAGCTCACACTCCCAAGCCAACTCTTAACCAACTGAGCCACTCGGCTGGCCCCAAAATTCTTTTTTTTAACCAAAAGAAATGGCAAAAACCTTTAACAGGGGCACACATCCTCTGAAGATGTGCATTAGACTAAGTTTGTGTTTTGGGTGTGGGGGTTGTGTGCAAAGCAGGATTTAAAGCAAGGAAATATGGAAAGACCGTGGTCAAGTCTGAAGCAGGATTGTTCTCTCAGTGTAAAACATTGGGGGTCCACCTCCAAGGAGAGTGACTACAGAGCAGTCCTCATCAAGAACCCCTGACCCCCGCCCCCAGCAAAGCAGTTGGCCAGGTGCCAACTGTAGCAGAGGGAGATTTGAGTAGGATTACAGAACATTGTCACCAGTGTTGAATAGCTCCTTAAAGCCTAACAAATATTATCTGTGACCTGGTTTATCATTCTTCCCTGCAATAGATTGCTTTAAACAATGCTAAAAACAACACAACAACAAAAAATAGCAATCACAACGAACGTATGTTCATAGAAGTGAATTGTTGAAATTGTTTTTATGTGGCAGTAAGAAGACCATAACGGAGAGAACAGCCTTTTTTGTCCCCTCAATCCTCAGTGAGTCTCATGGGCTGGTGGAAAAACTGTTTACTTGGGAGTCAGAAGAGCACACCTGCCACTTACTAACTGAATGACCCAGGGCAAGTCACTTCCCATCTCGGTACTCCAGGATCTTCACCCTGACATTGACTACGTGGCTTAGATAATCATGGAGGTCCTTTCCAGCTCTATTGCCTTCGCTTCTTTATCATTTTACTTTTCCTTCCCCTTAAATTAATATAATTATTTATGAATACAAATGCTCTCCCATCCCTCCCCTTCAGGAAGCTGACTTTGAGAAACCTAAGCACCCACAGCAGGAGTGGGGGTGAGGTGAGGGTGTCACTCATCTTCCAACAGCAGTTTCTTGACTTGCCAATAAACCGCTGAGATGTTTCTTAGAATATTGGTCTTATCTAATAAATTTAAAACATTAAATCCATTTGCAAAAATTTGGTTTACACAGCTCTTCAGGAATCCATTTATTCCTTCAAACAGAGAACCCCTGTCCTGGAACTCCTGAGCACATCTATGATTCTACACCCTCTAGAGCTGTGAGCTGGGTTCACTCTGCCTCCTTCCCCTGAGCACAGAAAGTGCTGTTAAGGCCTTTTGTGCATTTTTGCATTAATTTGTTCATTCATTGTCATCAAATATTTATTGAGGCCCTGGCTCAAAGAATCAATGGTGGAGGCACTTGCCCTTCCTCACAACGTCTTCTTTTACAAAAAGGACAAACCAGAAACACTCTCAGGCCTATGAGCTATGTCTGCTCCAATAACATCAATGACTTCAGCTTCTATTTTGGGAAGTTTCAGGAAGCTTGAAAATATTAGGCAGAAAACATTAAACCTTTGGCCGTTTATTTTTTTTTTTGGTTGGTTTTTTTTTTTTTTGGTTTCGTTCTTGTAAGGTCTACACAGATTTGTAGTAGTCAGTTTGGGATGCCGTAACAAAATTATACTATAGACTGGATGGCTTAACAGAAATTTATTTTCTCACAGTTCTGGAGGCTAGAAATCCATGATCAAGGTGCCAGGAAATTCGGTTTCCGGTGAGAACTCTCTTCCTGGCTTGTAAACAGCTGCCTCTTGGCTGTGTCCTCACAGGGTAATTCCTCAGTGCTTGTGTGGAGAGAGGTCCTTGGTCTCTCCTCCTCTTCTTATGAAGCAACTAATCCTATGAGATTAGGGCCCCACCCTGATAACTTCATTTAGCCTTAACCACCTCCTTACAGGCCCTATCTCCAAATACAGTCACGTTGGGGCTTCAACATATGAATTTGAAGGGACACAAACACTCAGTACAGATTTATGCTGTTTTTTCCTTGACTCAGCAGCTCACCCTGACAGTGACAACATGGGTCNTTGGTAGGAAGATATAAAAACAGGAAACATTTGCCAAATGCACTGAATGTTACTCAGAGACTTGTTAAAATATTTGGCACAAAAATTTATTAGGTCAACATTTTTAAATCATATCTACTAATAATCATTAAATCTACATACAAATGCTTTTGTTCAATATATCCTGTAGACTTATATAAAAACTTTAATAAATGTGTGTATGTAGATATATTTAGTATGTTTGTACATCACAATTAAACAAAAATATATGTCAAATGTCTATGAACATGTGAGTTTTCTGTGACTGTGATCCACCTGAAAATCGAGGAATTCTTAATATAGAAAGAAGGCAAATAAAAGGGGAGAAACGGGGAGAGAAAGAGAAAAGGAAAGAGGGAGAAAGCAAAACTTTAGGAGAAAGTGGTCATTTTCACCTGCCAGTTTTCTGGGTTTTGAAATTATTTCACTTTTCTTGTAACTTAAGAACAGAAAGCTGTCCCCACAGCACCAGGAACTAGTTAAAGCCAGGAACCAGAGATGGTAAGACAGCAGTGTCATTCCATTAGCCATTTGTATTTATTTGTTACTAGCATTTTTGCCACATTTGATAATTGCAAATTTCAGATGGAGAACCAGAGGTGCTGACATAGATTTGCCCAAGTCTGGAAATAAGTCCTAGATTTAAAAATTGTAGGGCCATGAGACACACACACACACACCTGAACACTATCATGTCTTCAAAAATGTAGCCTTTCCTCGTACCGGGGACTCGAAAACAGTCATTTCCAAGTGTAGAAAGCATCAAATCCATTTTCGAACAGCACTGAATTTGGTCTCTGAAAAGTCTTAAATGCAACTTGCCAATCACAAAAATAATCAACTGTGTTTTAGCATACAATTAGTGTGCATGTACCTAATGGATTTTGTTTGCCTTAACACTAGAGTATTCTAATACTTACCGTGAAAAGCTTGATTTCTATCACTCTTTCTCCTGGGAAATCATCTCACTGGCTAGCAAGGGTGCTTAGCACAAATCCTCCTGGTTCACTCATGCATCCCCCTCTACATAAAAAAGTTGGAATTGGAGGAAAGCCTGATACTTGTTCTCCATCATATAGGCTGCAAGAGTTTGGGGAGTGTGTACTGAGCTTTATACATCTGTCATAGAGCTATAATAAATCTATGTCATAACCTGTTGCAACTCTCATATTTATAAATATTTCGGGATCCACTGAAATCTATTTCTATTTTTAGATCTAAATCATCTTTCCTTAAATTCTTTAACTTTATTATAAAGAAAATGGTTTTCTTTTGTCACATAAAACTACCTTTTTCAAACTATAAGGGGCAACCCCTCATTTATATGTTTCTGGCTTTGGTGAAAAGGATAATTGTGTGTG
>NW_017731481.1:2222332-2226296 GCF_001890085.2 Hipposideros armiger
CATCTGTTGGAGAATTTGGGACAGAGCTGAATTGCTTGAGAGAAGACAAAAGAAGGGAGGCCACAGCTGCCCTTCTGTTGAGATGGTGTCTTTAGTAATTTGTGTTCATTGGGCTGAACTGGGACCCAGGACTCTCAGGCAAGGTCAGTACTCTGGCACTCTCAGCAGTTGGGACTGCACTCAGATTCACAGAACAGTGGCTACTAAGCCACTCCCTAAGTGGCTTAGCCAAATAGGGAGATCGTTTGCCTCAAACACCACAAAATTTGGTGGCAGGCAGTCCAGAGCTGGTGTGGCAGTCTGTAATGCTATCAGAGACCCAGGCTCCATCTGTCTTTCTATTCTACCATCTTTTGGGTGTAGCTTTCAATAGGCTTGTTTGCATACACAGGTGGCCGATCTCTAGACAGCTTGTCCTAATTCTAGGCAGGAAGGAGAAAGGGCAAAAGATAAAAGATGAACGGTGCATGTCAGATTGAGTCTACGCTTTTCAACAATATTTCCTATAAACTTCACTCACTGGCTTCTGTTTATATCTTAATTGGCCACGCACATGTCATATGGTCATTCCTAGCTGTAAGGGAGCTTGAGAGGGGAGCATTTTAAGTTGGCACCATTAATTCTGAATAAATTTAGCATCTGTTACCAAGGAAGAAAGGGAAAATAGCTGTTGGGCAGGGAACTAGCAGTGTCCGCCACAGACAATATTTTTCTCCTCAGAGTAGAGAGTTGCCTACGCAGGGGAAGGCGAGAGAAAGACAGTTGTGGCCTCCCTGCTTCTTCTCTCTTCTCTCAAGCCATTCATCTCTGGCTCAAACTCTCCAAATACCACTTAGCAAACAAAAGCCAAGCAGCTAACTGCATTGCTACTCAAGTGTTTGTTAGCTCAGCAGCCACTGTGTCCCCAGAGCTGCCCTAAGCATAAGCTGAGGAGACAGCCGTGAAGAAGACTTCCTGGAGCTGGCATGTTCTAGCAGGGCAGACAGACAATAAACAAATAAACATATAATAGGATCAAGTGCTCTGATGCAAAATGAAGTACCATAAGGAGATAAAGTACGAAGAGAGATATTTAGATTGTGTAGCCTGAAATGACCTCTTCAAGGATGACATTTGAACCAAGATAGGATAAAGTGAAGGAATGCGCATGGGCCAAAAGCCATCCCAGAGCGAAGCATACTGGCCTGCTCTGGGAAGAGCAGGTGGGCCAGAGGTGCTGAAGACGTGGGGTAAGGGCAGAGGGGGAGAGGGTATGGGCCACCGGGGGCCTGGGAGACCATGGTAAGAACTTGGGATGTTTTTTCTAAGTTTAATTGGAAGCCATTTGGAAGGTTGGAGCAGGGAATTGACAATCTTCTGCTTTTAAGAGATGGCTCTAAACTGCTGGGTGGAAAATGAACTATGAAAGGGGGAAAAGTGGAAGAAATTAGGAAGCAGCACATGAATCCAAGAGATAGATGATGAGGTTTGTGATAGGGGGGTACCAGTAGAGACGGTGGGGAACGATCAATGTATTTGCAATGTATTTTGAAGGAAGTTAAGACCAGATGTGAGGTAAAGAAATTCTTGAAGTTCAGCCTGAGGAAGTGAACACTTCTCCTCCCAGAAGGCTTCAGGGAATTTCAATTCCCTCTCTTCCCCTCTTTTGCCAGTAAGGTTCTAGTTGCCTTTACAGAGTGCTGCCCTGGCAGCCACCCAGCTGACCGGCTCCTTAATGCAGTGCTTACTAAGAGTAATTGAAGCATCAAAGTTTGAGAACGGTTCATTTTTTTCAATAAATAAGCCCAAATGTAAGGTAACATCTCTCTCTATCTCTCATTTGCATTTTAATATGCTTTGTAAAGCAGAAGAGAAAGGGGTGGGGGCAGACAGAACACACAGCCTATCTTATCCGTACCCCTGTTCATCCCAGGAGCATTAAGGGTGCATTTCGAATTGCTACTTCCTTAGTGAATTGAAGGTCTCATGCACATACAGGGAATGTGTGCTATTGTGCTTTTCTTCCTACTAAGAATCTTTGGGTTTTGATCCAGTAAACTTGGGGGGTGTCTTGCAGGTGATCACTGCCTATTGTGTGTGTGTATCAGGAGGGAAAATAAAGGGTTTTCTATGGTAAAGCACACAGTGCAGGATGAGTTGCTGTGTGATATTAATGGGATGCTGAGTATACAAAGAGAGGGGCTATATTTAAATCGACGACAATAAAGAGCTTCCTTGTTTTAAATTTGATAGCACAGCACTGAAAAGAAACAAAACGTGGGCCAGCCGAGTGGCGCGATGGTTAAGAACTGGCTTGGGACGCCAGAGGGCCCCGGTTCAGATCCCACATATGAGGGCCAGTGACACTGCCCTCNAAAAAAAAAACCATGTTGCCCTAAACAAAGACAGTGTTCCAGAGGGCGCTGGCAGGCAGGGCTGCTGTTCTGGGGGCCCTTGTTACAGTCACCAAGATACTCTCAATACTGTGTAACTGTGTTCTTTGTGATAAAGGAAATTCATTAAGTGAATACCCCCAATATAATTTAGTTTTTCTAATTTTGTCAGGTTTTTTTTTTTTTTTTAGAAATAAAATCATACATAAGACAACCTTTCTTCCTGTTTGTTTGATGTCTGCTTTCACCAAATGTCTAAATTCACTGAAGAGAGGTTTTGGTTTCTAGAGTGGGATGGAGACAAGGTGAGTGGGTTTTTAGGGACAAAGAGAGCTCTGAAGAAAGACAGGCAAGAGATTCCCAGAGGCTAGCTAGTTCCCTCAGCAGCCAGGATCACTCCCCTGAAGTGGCGGTATTCTGCAGAGGTGACCTCCTCAGGAGGCAGCGGCATTGCGGGGGCTCAGAGAGAAAGGGGATGCTATCCCTCAGACCTCCAGTCCTGGCAGAGTCCTGAGGTTTCAACCAGGCAAAGGGTAGCAGAACTGCCACTTCCAAGGGACCATGTGAGCTGGCCACTGACTCATCCGCTGTAATCAAAATGGATTGGAGGCTATAGGGCCTGCCCTATATTTGGGGAGTCACAAAAACCTACCCAATTCTTTTGCTACTCTAGGCAAGAGGATGGAGCTCCTGTAACGACTGAAACTGAATTTCCTGCCAGTTCAGTGGAATAGCAAGCTTTATTTCAATTGATTTATTGAAAATAAAGAAAGGTGATATTTCCTGCACACCTGAGTTAATGGCTAATTTATTCCTGAGACAGTTGTGAATTCACAGCAGGCCTGGAACACAGTTCAGATGGGTGGGACATGAATGTCTGATCGTTTCCTTTCTCCTTTCATTCAGGCAACATTTTTAAGCATTCGAATGTGATAGGCACTGGAGACATAGTGGAGATACAAGAATAAGAGAACACAGACCCTGCCTCAGGGGCCCGTGGTTGAGGATGGGAGAAAGGCAGGTGGTGGAAGGGGTTTCTCTGAGAGAGGTGGGGCACGAGGAGGGGACAGAGTCCTGCCTCTTAGGCCAGGGCTCTTTTCATCACGTGTTGGTACCTTACTGAGCACTACCTGGTGTTTGAAAGTTGCTAATGGCGCAGAGTGGGAGCTTAATGAGATATCCTCAAGAAATGTGAAAATTAGATTAAACCTGTTTCACTAAAGTTGAGTTCATTGGCACCCTGGAGTCCACTGCTCCAACACTCAGTCTCCATCCAGGTAACTGCTCCCACTGGGCGCCTCTCCTCCATCTAGCCCTGGCTTTCATGTACTCATTCATTAGATTTGCATCGATGAGGATCCCTCTAGGTACAGGCAGCACTCAACTGCGTGAGAATCTGATCAACTGTGAGGAGGGTAAATCAAATTAAGGGTGGCATTAATAGTCTCCAAGTCTCATAAGAGAAAAAAGGCTAAACTTCCCTCATACTTTTTCCTGTAAGAGGATAAGATGGACCCTGGAAGCCCAACAAGCTATAGAGGATGCTCTGACACTAAGACACTTGAGAACCATTAGACAAGGGAGCTAAAAGG
>NW_017731481.1:2227264-2241344 GCF_001890085.2 Hipposideros armiger
TGTGGAAAAAATTCAAGAAGTGCTAGTGGCCTACCCAATATCCATTCTCTCCTTCCATTCAGGGAGCATTTTAAAATTGCACTAATGTTTTTATTATTATTACTTTAAAACTATATATTTTTTGTCTTCATTGGGAATAGGTATGGCCATAGGTATAGAATAAGTTCTGACCAATGAGGTGTAAACAAAAGTTTTTGCATTGGACTTTTGATAAAGCTCCAAAAAAGAGTGTAGACAACTACTACAGGCCTTTTTTTTGTTGTTGTTGTTGTTTTGCCTTTTTGTCATTGCCCTTCCAGTTATTTCTTTCTAAGACTGGGGCCTGATGGCTGGAGCTCAAACAGCTCTTTGCCACTGCAGTGGCACCTTGAAGATGGAAGCCAGGTACTTCAGAAGTTAGAGTGAACAGGTAAAGGAGCCTGCATCCTTTATGCCTTCTGTAGTTTCCATACAAGCCCTGAACTACCTATCTCTGGACTTCTTTGACATGAGAAAATAAACTAATTTTTAGGCCACTTCAGTGAAGTCTTTACTAGCAGTGGAACACAATCCCTAACTGATACAGGAAATGGAAGATATTAATTATGAATGCATTCCACACAGGTCAACTAAGACTTGTTGAGTAGAGTGGCCAATAGTGAAGATAGACAATAAAGGTTTTTAATATGGCAATATATAATATATACACATATATGTTATATATATATATTTATTATATATATATATATATGTATGTATATATATAGTGACTAGACCAAGTCTCCTAGAATAAACTGAGTTAGATATATCTTTTTTTTTTTTGGTAGTTTCTTAAGAGAAAATAGGCTCAAAAAATGGATCATAAATCAGTAGCGTTTGTTGCTGAGCCTGTTCTTTGTGAAGTAGATGTGGCAATTTTGGAAATCCCAGGCAGAACAGGTGTGTGGGTATGGCTAAGATCAGAGACCAGTCTGGTTCCAGTGATAGCTCTCGAGCTACCACAGACAGGGTCATAAGATCAAAGTGGATGAATTTCCCTATTTAAATAAATCATTGGATTAGAGGATTAACATAAACTTGAAGATTCCAAAGTCTAATACATTGACTCTTCAGAATAAAATTACAGTATACTAATTTTTTGCAGGAATGGACAGATCATAAATTACGCTGGAATCCTGATGAATATGGTGGAATTCATTCCATTAAAGTTCCATCTGAATCTCTCTGGCTTCCGGACATAGTTCTCTTTGAAAAGTAAGTATCACAGAAGAAAACAACACTGGGCAGATTAGGACTAGAAATAGAAAAGCCTGGTTTTGGCAAAGTAATTAAGAAAAATGTACAACTTTAAGTAACAAGAGAATTATTTCTTTTTAAAATATTGTTTGACTGTAATAGGGGAGTAATAGAATACAAATAGTAGTACAGTGGTGGACAAAAAAAAAAAACAAAAAAAACCCCACAAAAAAACCCTAACTGATAGTGTCCAACTAACCATTAAAGTGAAATTACTTTTACTACAGTGCTGATGGACGTTTCGAAGGCTCCCTCATGACCAAAGTCATAGTGAAATCTAATGGGACCGTCATTTGGACCCCTCCTGCCAGTTATAAAAGTTCGTGCACCATGGACGTCACATTTTTCCCATTTGACCGGCAGAACTGCTCCATGAAGTTTGGGTCCTGGACGTACGATGGCACCATGGTTGACCTCATTTTGATCAATGAAAATGTTGACAGAAAAGACTTCTTTGATAATGGAGAATGGGAAATACTAAATGCAAAAGGGATGAAGGGAAACAGAAGAGACGGTTTATATTCATATCCATTCATCACTTATTCCTTCGTCCTGCGCCGCCTGCCTCTGTTCTACACCCTCTTCCTGATAATCCCCTGCCTGGGGCTCTCTTTTCTAACGGTTCTCGTGTTCTACTTACCTTCTGACGAAGGAGAAAAACTTTCCTTATCAACCTCTGTTTTGGTTTCCCTGACAGTCTTTCTTTTAGTAATTGAGGAAATAATTCCATCTTCTTCAAAGGTCATTCCTCTCATCGGAGAATACCTATTGTTCATTATGATTTTCGTTACCCTGTCGATTATTGTTACCGTGTTTGTCATTAATGTTCACCACAGATCTTCATCAACTTACCATCCTATGGCCCCTTGGGTTAAGAGGCTATTTCTGCAAAAGCTTCCTAAATTACTTTGCATGAAGGACCACGTGGATCGCTACTCTTTACCAGATAAAGACGAGAGTAAACCAGTAGTGAAAAGCAAAGTCCTAGAAAAAAAGAAACAAAAACACGTTAGTGATGGAGAAAAAGTCCTGGTTGCTTTCTTGGAAAAGGCAGCTGATTCCATTAGATACATCTCAAGGCATGTGAAGAAAGAACATTTTATTAGCCAGGTGAGTAAACTGACATTCATAATAATGCTGCCATTGAAGAGTCCAAAAATAAATATTTTCACATCTATTTACAACAAAATGCTGTCATTGTTTAAAATATGACATTATTAGCTATCTGTTGTATACCTATAAAATTTAAAACAAGCCCTGACATAAATTAGGAATTTGGGTATGGATTTTTAGGAAGTTCACAAAAATAGAATGAAGAAAAGTGAAGCAACTATGGATTAAGTACTATTTCCTATGATTAGACTTAACTCTACTTAAAATAATTCAATTCTACATTTTAAGTTGGCCGTTCTGGTTTCTGGTAATTTCTCATTTTTTTTATGGGATGATGGATATTTCTATCCATAGTATTTGGAAATAAAGAAACAGAGGGAATCAAAATTTTAATTAATATAAAAAGAAAGTGTTACAACAAATATTTTGGTAAGAGAAAAAGCTCACAGATTAAAAAAAAAACCGAAAAACAAAACAGTGTGGCAAGGGTGTGAATTTCAGACTCAAAACAATCCTGGACTCAGATTCTACCCAGACTCTATATGACTTGAGACACGACACAAAATCCCCACGTAGTAGAAATAGGACATTTATTATCCCTTGAAAGATGAGAACTGGCCCCTGTTCTTCAGACTGCCTTAGCCTCGTTGCTTGTTCTTGCTCTGACCTTGGGCTTAGAGGCTTGTTGACCATTCCCTCCAACTTCCCTTTCTCCAAAGGGACTAGGTCTCCTCTCTCCCTTATGAAGTCCTGTCATTTCCTGGTCAGCTCCCCTCGGCAGTGTCCATCATTTTGGAGTTGTAGCAGCCACACCCACATGAGGAGTGGAGGGAAAGATGACTGGTGATATTGGGCCATGAAAATTCTTAATTTATAAATTTGCAATTTATTTCATATGTAATATCAGGAAGCATCACACTAAGAGATACTGGCTTTTTATTTGTGTAAAACTCAGGCTTTTCCCATTTTAATCAGTAATGTTTATAAATGCATAAATGATTCTGTTGTTCCAATTCTATGCCTTCAATGTTGATAAAGTGCTCACAGGCTGTTTTCCTTGGGTACTGTTAGCGAAGTTAAGGGAAAGAATCTGAGCCTACACTTCGGGAGATTGGGTTAGATGTATTTTGAAAACATGTGCTGTAAATCTGAATATTACTCTTTTTAAATCCCTTGAAATGAATTCAGAACAGTTGCCCAGTATCCTAAATGGAAAGCATCTCTTTCTCTTTTGCAGGTAGTACAAGACTGGAAATTTGTAGCTCAGGTTCTCGACCGCATCTTCCTGTGGCTCTTTCTGATAGTGTCAGTTACAGGCTCGGCTCTCATTTTTACCCCGGCTTTGAAGATGTGGCTACACAGTTACCACTAGGAACGAGTCTNCCTCTGGCCACAGCTGTTCATCCTGCTTTGGAGGGCCAGTAAGCAAGGCAAATTTTTCTGACTAAAAATTCCTCGCCCTGGGGTTCAGCCCAGTTCCCTTGGAACATCTGGCAAAACCGGTGTTTGTTTGCTGGAATTTGCACCAGCAAAAAAAACTGCAAGGGCTCCCAAATTTTAGCTGTCCACCTTCCTACTTTGCAGTGGAGAACTGGACATAGGTAAAGGTTGGTTGTGCCTGGAGAAGAGAGAAAACTGGATCCAAGAAGCAGGCGATTTTGTTTCCAGCAATCTTCATGTTCCAAACAGAGGAACTATGAGATGGAACTCATTAGCCGTGCTCACTAACATTGTTTTTTCAAGATGGAGCTAGAGTGTAAGAGCACAGCTCCAGTCAATCTATCTGAGTTTCCGTCTGTCCTGGGGGCTCATTGCCCGTGTGCCTGCAGCATGCTGCCTGCTTCATATCTACTCGATTCTTCCCAGGATCAGCTATGAACTTTTTAGTTCCAAGTGACCGAAAACCCAACCTAAACTGGCATAAGCAAATATAGAATGTATTGGCTCTCACAATCTGAAAAGTCCAGGGGCAAGGCTGGCTTTACATGTAACTTGATCCAGAGGCTCAAGTAAGATTCCCAGGGCCTAGTGTTCTCTCTGGCTGTCTCTGGGCTTTTCATCCTCTGGGTGACTCCATTCCATCCAGAGCTTCTCCAGTGGAGCAGGGTGACTACATCAGCTCCAGCCTCAAAGTGCTTCCTATGTTCAAGTTCAGCAGGAGAGAAAATGGCTGGCCTCTTTTCCAGTGGTCCCGGAAGTCCCATGGTATTTCGTCGACTCCAATATGGTCCCTAAAGATCACGGTGGGCAGGGCTGAGGTGCAGGCCTATTCCTGGAGCAGAAGAATAGTCAGATTCTCCCACAGCTGGAGGGTGACAGTGGAGTGATTTTATCACATATTTATATGGAAAAACAAAGGAACTAGAATAGCCAAAACCATTTTGAAAAAGGAGAATACAGTTGGAGGACTCATATTATGTGATTACAAAATTCAATAGAAAGTGATGGTAAGCTGAGTTCCCTTCAACATTTCTGACAGTGTGGTATTGGGGAAAGAGGAGACACGTAGATGAATGAAACAGAACAAAGAGCCCATAATTAGGCCCACACACATATATGGTTAATTGGTTTTGACAAATGTCCAAAGGTAATTCAGGATCAAAGGGCTCTCTGCTGTATGATCCCATTTACATGACATACTAGAAAATGCAAAATTATAGAAATAGAAACTAGATCAGTGGTGCCAGTGATTGGGGATGTGGGAGGGTTTGATTATAAATGAGAAATTTGTTGGGCAAAGAGCTGTTATGATATCTTGATGGTGTTAGTGATTATACAACTGTTTGCATATAGAACTGTACATAAAAAAGTGCATTTTATTGTAAGTAAATTTTAAAACATAAATGAAGTGAAAGTAAAACAAACAATAAATACTACTCTGAGTTCCCTTCAACATTTCTGACATTCAGATCTGCTGCTGATAGTAAAAGTCTCCTTAACAGGAGACAAATTATTCATAGGAAGGAAATTATATTTGCTTTTCAAAATGGGCAGAGGAAGAGGGGGGGGGAAAGAGAACCTTGTGATTACCAAGTAAACATGGTAAATACTTCATTAGTTTGGGCCCTTAAACTGTCAGTCTTCATAGCATGGTTTTCAATAAATAGTCATGCAATTTTTTTTTATCCTTTAGATTGTAGCTTTTTAAAGACCTATATCTTTTAAAAGTTTTTCTCAAGGATTGATCCTCACAAATATAAAAGTCTAAACTAGATAATGTCTCATCTAGAGTGTGTAATTCCATTATTTTTCAGGCATCATGCNTCTCTGCCTAGGGGTGGAGAAGAGTGCGAGAACCTGGTTGTTGACCAGGGAAGGTCTTCATGAGGGAAGACTTCCTCCAGAGGAAGGCCAGAGAACAGTGCAGGACACGTGGCAAGAGTTCAATGGATATGTGCTGAATGCATGGGAAAAGGCCCCAACACAGTCCCTTCATTGGTTTATTCAGTAAATAGATATAAAATGAGCACCTGCTATGGGACAGGCACTGTTCTAGGTTCTGGATAAACATCACCAAGTAAAACAGATACTGTTTCTGTCATCATGGAGCTCGAGGAGAGGACAGGCTGTGACAAATATACAATAAATGATGATAAGGGATGTGAAGGAGCCAAGCAGGGTGCAGTGATGGATGACAGCATGTGGGCAGAGAGCATGTCTGAAGGAGGCAGCATCTCAGGTGAGATGTGAGGTAGAGAGTAAGGGGTGACTGCAGATAATCTTCAATACCTTGACTGTCAAGGTATTGACCTCAAGATGGGAAAACCTCATGTGAGTAACATTCTGGGTAAAGTATAGTCTTCTCTTAGTGTTGTGGGCATGGAGAATAGTTAAAGGGAACCCCTGTACCCTGAAGACTGCCTTTACTGAATTAGGCTGTTTAGAAATATATGAAAGTTGGGGCCACAGAATGTGAAAGCAGCCATTATGCCTCTGCCATTAATCCAGGTTCCCTCATGATTCTTACAGCCGCTGCAGGACTCAGTTCAATAGCAGAAAATGAAGATGCCCTCCTCAGACATTTATTCCAAGGTTATCAGAAATGGGTTCGCCCTGTATTAAATGCTAATGACACCATAAAAGTATACTTTGGATTGAAAATATCTCAGCTAGTAGATGTGGTGAGTAATCCTTGGCACAAAGCTAAAAAGAACATGCATTCCTGAACCTGTTTGTGAGTCTTAAGTTTTATTTTGTTTTCTTTCCCCATGTTTGCCATTTCAATTTTAAAAATAACACTGTGAGAGAAAATTTGCTCCAAGAAGCCAGTGAGATGACCCGAAGAAAGAATAACTAGTGTCACAAAGTACATTTTCATTGCAACATTGTTAGTGTAGAACGTTTTTGCTGGAGGGTGGATGTGGTTACTAGGATGGGCATTGCCACTGGCGGGTTTGCTGTACCCAGAGTGAGAACCCATGGTGAGGAGTGGGGGCTGAAGATAAGGGAGAACTGAGCCCAGGGCTGACCCTGTGTCATCTCAGCTGCGGGAGGGCTGGCAGGGTGTCTGCAGGAGAGGGGGCAGATAGATGATGACAGAACCAGAGTGAATGCTTGGGTGACACCATCATCCTCCTGACCCCCTTAGGTCCCCATACCTTTCCATGACCTCAATAACATTCTCTGCTAATTTTCTTTCTGGGCTTGCACTTCTGCCATGATTGCATTCCTGGAAAATCATGAACTGTAACAACCCAAATTCTGCAAAATCCTCCTGTTGTGGTCCCCAGGGTCCCAGAATAATCTTCCCACGTTGCCCAAATCTTCCACCCCACCATACATGCACACACACTCACCCACCTCAGCTGACTCAATGCCCCAGGATTCCTTCTAGAAAATCATGCAAAACCCATCTCCAATCTAGCTAATATTTTGTTCCTTCTACTTTGCACCCTGAAAGTGCTTACTGGGTTATGTAATGTTATATAAATATCACCACAATGAATTGCTACTTGCTTTTAATTATTATTTTTCATTTTAAGCAAAATGTACATATTTTAGTATGCCATGCCATTTAACTGTTCTTAAGTTGAGAATCCTTTACACTTTGAACATCTCAAAAGTAAGACTCACAGAGGTCTTTTTGACAAAAAAAAAAAATCCAAAACATGACTTCTCTTAAATTGAATTTACATCTTATTACTTGTCATTTTATTAGGATGAAAAGAACCAGCTGATGACAACAAATGTATGGCTCAAACAGGTAAATGTCAATCCAAGGATTGTATCTCTTGACTTAATTATTTCCATTCTTTTCTATTTAGAAAAGCTCTCTTTTGAAAAAAAAATCACTTTAAAGAGCATATTGGGTTCCTTAGGGAGTTATTTGGGAATCATTGGGTCTATTATTTTTGTTTTCTTTTGCGAGAGTCGGAGAGCAGGTCCTGGAAGCCCATAGGTGCACCTTGTTCAGCATTGTTGCTCTGGCCACAGGGCAGGTGTCTCTCTGAAAATGAGGCTGGGGCACTGGTTCCCAGGCTCCTGGGAGAAAAGGGGAGAAAGGCTCCAGAGTGCAACTTTCCCCCATTTATGGTACTGCAACTGGATGATGAAATCAGCTATGTTAAATTCCCCTTCACCCCACTGGTCCTCCACGGGAGGAATCTACCTCTGATGTTCCTTGTTGCTCCCTAGAAAGAGAAAATAGAGGATGACAGAAGGCCATCCACCATCAATTTCAGAACAAAGTGAAGCCCCAAACAAAGTAATGAATATACCTTTTCCTGATATTACTAAAAATGCATTTCATGTGGTCTCCAGCTCTCTGCTTAGGTGATCGCTTTTAGTTTGGCTATAGCCTGTTTTCCTAAAACAGAAGCGTCTATGCAGAGGAGCTCAACTTAGAATTGTCAGGAAATCATTACCTTTCAAAGTTCAATTTTGTGTATGTTATGTGGAAGGAGAAAATACTGATACTTCCTGGACAGGAGATGAAAAGGTTGGCTTAATTTCTTATTTTTTGTTTTTGTTAGCAATTACTTCCTGTTTAATTAATGTCCAGATACTCCCTGATCTCCCATAGATTTAAAATCTTCCTGGTGGGGCTATCTTAAATATCTCACTTAATTTTAACATACAAACATAATACTTTTCATTGATAAGTAAAAACAAAATGCTTTTATATTGAAATAAATTAATTTATAATTAAATAAATTATAAATAATATAATAAATATTATTATTTATTATAATGAAATAAATTATATTGAAACTATTCTGGTTTCATAGACATTGTTTAGTTCTTTTTGCTAATGGTTCATAGGAACTATGGATAAAAGAAACTGTGAGGAGGTTCCACAGGCTTCACTTAGTGTCATCAAATTTCTCCCATCCAAAAACTTTGATCAGAGTTAGAGAATTATTATAATATTTACCACTTTCAATTCTTCTGATCCTTTAATTGGTAGTGATGTTAGAAAGTTATGAAATAGATCTGCATATTATTTTACTCGCATATAAGAAATGTCCAGGAAAAAATAAGCTGCGAACGTAGATATACAAATACAATTTAAATAAATGTGTTTTTCTAATATACTCATCTCATTGCACAGTGACTTATTGCACTTTAGCACTTCAGAGGCTGTGGAATTTGGAGGTATTTTGAGTTAATAAAAATCAAATCATCGTCAAGCCCTGTATTTGAGCATGCAGGAGAGAGAAGAAAAACTTTTCTCTTGAAGTGTAAACAAACTGAAGAAGTCAAGAAAAATAAAACAAAAAACTTTCACTGTTTCACACATACCTCCTTCTCCAATTGCTCCTTGAGATTAAGCTTTTATTAATCTCTCGCATAAAACAGTGGTCCAGGGACCGTTGGTCTATAATATTGAGATAGTAGGTGCTTTTCACTTTCTTGAGATTTTGAAAATAAGAAATCATTTCAGCCAAAGAGAGCAAAGTAAGACATGAAGGGAAGAAGTTACAGACAGGCTCCTCGGGCCTTAACTAAAGCTTTGGAAATGACTTCCAGTAAGTTATGCCACCAGAATCATAGTGGCCTAGTGAGTGCTTCTAGGTCAAGATAGAATCAAAACCTAAAATTCTCCAACACACTAAACACAGCAAGAGATATCTATGGGAGTGGGGCAGTCAGAAAAGCCTGCCTGACACCCAGAAAAGCCAGCCTGCTGACTTAGGTTCCCATTTCATAGAAATGATGAAAATAGTAGACTTTCATTGCATTTAATCTGCAAATGGCTGTCATATCTCTTATCTCATTTACATTTCTCAATCACTCTGGGTGAGCAAAGCAGGTATCATTACCCCCATATACAGAGACAGGAGGGTCTACTAACCCATCTGAATGGAACCTGGGTTTCCCTGGTTTGGGCCTTCTCTGCCATATCCAAACTCTGAACTGAACATCAAGGCTTGTTTCTAAATCACAGGAGAAGCCAAAGTAGGGAAACAGCTGCACATGTTATAGAACCGTAGAGAATATTATCAAAGCTATTCTACTCACACAGTTTGGATGTGGAGTGGGAATGTCACAATAGGTATTAATCACTAAGTACTATGTTATGCACAAACAATATGGGAGCAGAAAAGAAGGATGAATTCTATGGCATGGGTGGCAGGCCAGGATGGCTGCATGGAACAGGAAGGATTTGATCTCTGCCATGATGTTACTTTTATACTTTTTCCTTTTTGCTTTTTTTTAATAAATTTTATTGGGGAACAGTGTATTTTTCCAGGACCCTTAAGTTCCAAGTCAAGTAGTTGTTTTCAATTTAGTTGTGGAGGGCACAGCTCCTTGGCCCATGTGGAAATCAAACCGGCAACCTTGGTGTTATGAGCCTGCGCTGTAACCACCTGAGCTAAACAGCTGCCCCTTATTTTAGCTTTTTAAAAATAAGAGGGTAGGGCCGGCCGAGTGGCGCATTGGTCAAGAGCTGGCTTGGGATGCCAGATGGCCCCGGTTCAGATCCCACATATGAGGGCCAGTGACACTGCCCCCCTCTACAGCTAAGATGCTGAACAACAGCTCAACTTGGAGCTGAGCTGCCGTGAGTCGCCAGCGATGGCGTAGGCTGCATCCCCTGCTGCAGTGGGTTGCCATGGGCTACCGTGTGTAGCTAGCAGCCAGCGTGAGCGGCCAGTGGCTGTCCAGAAGCCGGCGACTGATCTGCCTTGTCCAGGAAGAGCACAATGATGGTGCCAAGTTGGGCTAGTGAAGCAACGTCCTCCACAACTAGACTGAAGAACAAAAGGACAGCAACTTGTCTGTTCCCCTTCCCCCAATTCCCCAGCACTTTTCCCATCCTCCAATTCCCCAATAAAAACCTTAAATAAATAAATAAATAAATAAATAAATAAATAAATAATAAAAATAAGAGGGTAAAAGAAAGATGAAGGATAAAAGAAAATGGATGATAAAAACACAATAAAATTGTTGTTTAAAAAGAAGCTACCCCTGGTGGTTTACACAGATCGCAGTTTCAGAGAAGCTAATAACAATAATAATAATAATAATAATAATACTTAAGATTTATTGAGCACTTACACACTGGTAAGGGAAGTCTGGCTTATATGAAGAAATCTTTCCCTTCCTCAGTCTAGAGGGAGCTGATGGAAGATGCCCAGTTCTCCTCTCAGCACTGTGCCTTGTAGAGCCTAGTTCCTAACCCTGGTCTTCTAAGGTTTTGATTTCTCAACTTGTGGGACATCTCATGGAGTTGGTCTAGAAAGACATTTAGGAGAGAATGAAGTGAGGAGCCAGTTCCCATCTATTCCACAGGGCTACTGAGAGCTTACTAAGTGCCTGCTAGATCCTGGGTATACAAAGAGTAAAACACAGCCCTGCCTTCAAAGAGAGGACGTAATGTTAACTGTGTAAAAAATAACTATGTAATATGATAAACACCATAAAGAAAGTATATGTAAGGTACTGTGTTGTTAAAAAAATGAAAATGAGACAGGGAGAAAATCAGAGAAAGTTTGAAAGGGGAAGAGATATTGGGTCTTACAGGGTCAATAGAAGTTGTGCAAGCCAAAAAGGTGAAGAAGTTATGAACCACCTGTATAGTGTTCCCAATAACATGACTTCCCACAGCTCTCATGCCAGAACAAACCTATTGGAAACTCCAATCACCTGGTATAACTCTGCCAAAATAAGATAAAAATGATCACATCCTCCTCTTTTCTCACTTCTTTTCCAGACACCTAAAAACGCTCCCTAATTTATATCTACAGAGAGAAGAAAATTCTCCCTACTTGGAACAAAAGCATATTCCATGGTAGCATACAAAACTGAGATGTCTGGATTTTTTTACCCAATTCTTCTGTCTTGTCTATGTTCATAGTTCTCTTTTGGTATATTTCAACATTTCTTTCCAGCCTCTCAACCAAAAGACATTTATTAAGCACAAATTTGGTGACAGCCTGAGAAAGACCTCTACATGGAGCTATTTTTATTTTATTGATTTTACTTCGCAAACTCCTTTGTCTTCCTCCTTTGTGCTTCCAGAGAGTAATCAAAACCCTATAAATCATAAATAGATTATTAACACTGACTCACTAAAACTGAATGAGAAGGTACTTCATGCCCTAGCTGCTCAGATTGTTTCATCATATTCAAGGCTAGGAAAACTGCATCACATGCACCTTAAAGGTCATGGGAAATGAAACCAATCTTTTCTTATGACCCAAGGGTTGGACCCTTTGCCTAGATGTTATCATGTGAATAATCACTACGATGACAAATGTCAAATTTCCTCACTCAACAACCATTTACTGAACACCTAGTATGTGTTGGGTGCAGTGTAAGGCATTGGGGCTAGGCACTATTGGGTGTAAACACCAATAAGACAGTAAGATTCTGAGTGAGCCAGCTTCACTGTGGCTGGGAGCAGTTTATTCTCCTTTCCCCATGACAATGCTGAGGAAATTAAAGCTGCCTGAATGTCTGCCATGGCCAACATCTTAAACTGGTGTTCCTCCAATGGCTGATTCCTGCCTTAGATCAACAAAAAGTTCAGCAAACATAATGAAGAATGGGGAGAAATAAACCTGCTATGGAAGAGACAGCCTCCCTATAAATGTCTGGATGATCTCCTCAAAGCCTAATTATCTTGTATGACCTGCAGTGGAATTTACAAGTCCGTGAAATTATCTCAGGCTTTACTCATCATTTTATTTTCCTACCTTGTCCTACAGCCTCACTCTGACCTTAGCAAAGGAGGCCATTTTGGTCTTCTGATTCAAATGGAGCCTAAATAAGAATCGAGCCGAGTGAGTTAGGAGTCAAAAAGCCTGCTACATAAACTCAGGCAGGTCATTTCACCTCTCTGACCCGCAATCTCTTCATCTATAAAATAGCAATGCCTAGCTCACAGTGTCGTTGGGAGGTTAAATGAGATCATGGGTGTGACTATGACTTGTACATTATCTGACATATAGTGGGGACGCAAAAAGTGTCATTTCCTGGTGCCACCTTTGTAGGCTTTCTTACTCTTAATGACAAATCCCATCTCTTTGCACTGACAACTCATGGATATAATGGGAATGTGAGAATATATGTCATGTTGCTATCTTTAAGATTAAAATTAATCAACATTAATTTGGTGTTAAGATTTTCTCACCTGACCTTAAGATAACTGAAGTTCCCAGAGGCTGCAAATCAAAGCAATAGCAAGTTATTTGTTTCTTACTATCTATTGGTCTTAGAATTAAACCAAAAATAATTTGAAGAATTTATTTATAGTAAAAAAAAGTCTTATGATTAGGTTTAAATTAAATTTGGTTCTGAATTGTGGAAATAGCTAGACATTTATGAGTGATATTTCAGATAATTTTTGTAAGAAAAGACAACTTTAAGGAACTATATATGATATGGATTTGAAATTGTACTTTTCAGAATTAAGAAACCTAGACTTGCAGTATTTTTCCATTTTTTTCTTAGTCTTAGATTAACTTTGATATTTGGCCCTGACATATCCTGTACTCTCCTGTTTCCGGCAATAACATAGCTCTTCACCTGGGAACTGCTGCAAAGTGGAGCTGATATTTGTAAAGGGTTTTGGGAGTCTTGGCTAGAACATGCTAGACGAACACAAGATATTATTTCTAATCTCTTTAAGAAGAGAGAGGCGGGAGATTAATTTCCAGATACCCCCAGCGTTTCAGAAAGAACCAGGAAATGCCCAGAAAATCTCACAGCTTCTTAGAGAACAAGATAGAGGATTTGGGCTCTGAATCCTCACCCTGCCTCTGCGGACTCTAATACAGGCAGGCAGCCCGGGGTATGGGGCTCAGCCAGCATTGTGGTGGACACCCATCCTGGTAAAAATTCTGTGAGCCCCTCTGTATGGGCATGTTAGGGACAACGTCTCTGACTCCTCAGGCCTGGCTACAGAAGGACACCAAGGTTGTAAGGTGTGACTCTCAACCCCACGAAGGAATGCAACTAGCAAAGGACAATCTAGGTGTGGGACTTCCAGGGCTTCAGTGCTCTTTCTCTTCTGGGTACACCAAAGTAAGCAGCATTAATCAAAAGTCCCACCTAGCCCCTTTTTCTTAACTCATCAGAAATGTAACCTAAATCCAACATAGGTCTCTTTATATCTTCCTCAAGGATTCAAACACATGCCTTGTTCATCCAGTCACTCATTTCTGCCTTCCCACATGCTGTTCCATCTACAATGGACCTCCCTGGCCAACACCCTCCCCCGCCCTCCCACCTCCCCTCTTCCCCC
>NW_017731481.1:2248381-2328424 GCF_001890085.2 Hipposideros armiger
GCTTAGAGGCTTGTTGACCATTCCCTCCAACTTCCCTTTCTCCAAAGGGACTAGGTCTCCTCTCTCCCTTATGAAGTCCTGTCATTTCCTGGTCAGCTCCCCTCGGCAGTGTCCATCATTTTGGAGTTGTAGCAGCCACACCCACATGAGGAGTGGAGGGAAAGATGACTGGTGATATTGGGCCATGAAAATTCTTAATTTATAAATTTGCAATTCATTTCATATGTAATATCAGGAAGCATCACACTAAGAGATACTGGCTTTTTATTTGTGTAAAACTCAGGCTTTTCCCATTTTAATCAGTAATGTTTATAAATGCATAAATGATTCTGTTGTTCCAATTCTATGCCTTCAATGTTGATAAAGTGCTCACAGGCTGTTTTCCTTGGGTACTGTTAGCGAAGTTAAGGGAAAGAATCTGAGCTTACACTTCGGGAGATTGGGTTAGATGTATTTTGAAAACATGTGCTGTAAATCTGAATATTACTCTTTTTAAATCCCTTGAAATGAATTCAGAACAGTTGCCCAGTATCCTAAATGGAAAGCATCTCTTTCTCTTTTGCAGGTAGTACAAGACTGGAAATTTGTAGCTCAGGTTCTCGACCGCATCTTCCTGTGGCTCTTTCTGATAGTGTCAGTTACAGGCTCGGCTCTCATTTTTACCCCGGCTTTGAAGATGTGGCTACACAGTTACCACTAGGAACGAGTCTCCAGAGCAATGTAAAATGCATACCACAATACAAAATGACATCTTAGAACTGACATCCTGCTAGCATGTATATACAGCATGTGCTTATTGGAAGGGCCTGTCATCCTCAGGCAAATTGGACCTTGGTAAAGGCAGGTTTGCCCACAGTAAATCCATGGTTGCCATTAGAGTGAGTTGGGTTTAACTAAAGCAGAACCTCCACAGACCCCTGCCTTGACTTCCACAGACATCCAGGGAGCAGTCATATGTCCAGGCCTGAAGACACAAGCCAGGACGCAAAAAGACTGTTGCTGGTTGGTGGACTAATGCCCCCCAGGAAGCCGGACTAAGGAGGCCCACCAAGAATTCAAGGAAGTCTCCAAGTGTAGCCATTCGTGTGGGCAGGACCTGGGTCTTCTGTATCTACTGGTGTCTGTGGTGGTTTTGTCTGAGTTGCACACTGGGGCTATGTGTTGTACTTCTCTTGCAGCATGGATGAACAAATCTCAACAACCATTTAGGAATTACACTGGTATGACAGCACCTAGCACAGCATAATTATTATTATGAAGATTCTAAGATGTCACTGGTCAGCTAAATTTCCCCTCAAACATGGCATTTGTTAAAAATGGTCTCACGTGAAGGTGGTAAGCCTCTAAGGCAGGTGTTATTCATTGCATTGCAAAGGTTTTCAGAAGATAAAACTAGAGCCTACTGTGAGTTGCAACCTGCTTTAAGGTCATATCAAAATAACTTACAATAGAAACAATGTCATCTGCTGCTAGAAGTGCAGTCATTAACACCCATTATCTTTTCCTTGAAGTACCTGTACTGAGCAGTCTCTTGTAGCGGGTTTTTAAGCCAACTTTCCAGTGCTGTTTTGAATTCATTTTCATTTTACGTTTTTTCTGGAATAGCAACAGGATTTGGAAGAGAAACAAAGACGGAAACACATCAGCCAGCCATTTTACACTAGAAATCTTTTTTAAATCCCAGTTCCTGTAGAAATATTCAATTAATTATTAATGGTAACTAGAACACTGAAGACCAAAGGTGGCACCATACCATGAGAAGAGTGAATCTATTTGAAGTACTCTGAATAATCTTGACTTTGAAGACTGGTGAATGCTGGACACGGATGGGGACTGAAAAGATGATTCTGTGAGGAATAGAATTGCTCTTTATTGGCAAAAAAAAAAAAGAGGGGGGCATGTCTTGAAGTTAATGATGCACATACTGTTAGGCTTGGCAAGAAGCCCATGCCCACTCTAATGGGGTTCTTCCCATCTGGCTGTTTACAGTCTCCTAGACATTTCTTATATTCTCTGACAGTTTTCCTGCTTCCAGTCAGATATCCATCCTGTTCTTACCAACCAGTCCTTCTCCTTTTCATACCTAATCTCTCCTTCTCTTGTGCCCTTGATTGCTCCTTCCTGAAGTTGTTCCTTCAATTACCCTCCCTGTCTTGTATGGCTCTCTTTCATAGGCCTACAAAGTTCCCAGATCTGCTCTATTCTTAGAACAAAAAGAACCACAGTGAACAAAAGTAATAGAATTTTTTCAAATAGCCTGGACTGCTTTTCTAGATAGATTCATGCCCTTCAAATCACGCTAAATAGCAATTCTAAATTCCAAAAAACAAATCACGTTTATATATTTTAAATGTTTAAGTAATATTTAATATAACCGATATATTTGTTTTTAATAGATACCAAATTTTGTACCAGAGAACTGTATTTTTTTGTGTTATGTACACACATTATAAAATATTGGGGCTCCTTGTATGATCCACATATCCATTACTTTTCTGCACATTTCACTGGATTTTCAAAAAGGAGGCAACATGGTAAAGTGGAAACCAGGGCACTGGGACTTGTGCATTCTAGACCAGCCATTACCTAGGTGTGAGCTGTGGGGCCTTAGGTGAGTCATTTGTCTTCTCTGGTCAATAATAAGAGGTTATGACTCATGACCTTTGAAGCTCTCTCTTGTTCTAAAATTCTATACTTTGGAGATTTATACTTGAGTTTTCACAATTTTTAAACCACACAGCTTCTAATTATAACTTTGTTCCTTTGTAATCTGCTTAATCACTACTTTAGGACAGGATTTGCAGGAATACATTGTGATGCAATCAAGGGTTCAATGCCGTAAATCCCTGATGGGATTGTGAAATCAAAGAGCAAATCACTATTCTTCTTTTTATTGCGAACACTATTGACTTTAACTCATTACTTCACTTTATTTAAATCCTTAGTTTGCTAGATAAATGACAATACTAATCTTAGAAAAATGCATTTCAATTAAAATTCAGTTTTAAATTTTGAGAAATGCCACATGAAACACTTTCCACAGCAAGCCTCTTTCTGACCAGGCACAAATACAGCAAAGGTCAAACATTTATATGTGTACATGCAGCTTAAGCCTCCTTGCAGGTAAGTTGGGAGATGATAACAGTTTCAAATATGGAAAAGGATAAATATTTATATATCACAATAACCTTAATGAAATAACTACAAAAGATAACTTTAAAGCAAAAAAATTTTAATTTCAAATGTATAGCAAGAAAAATCTTTTGTGGGCAAAACTTGCCAGCTAATGCCAACAAGTCGACTTGCAAGACCCATACAACTCTCCATCACATGAGTGAGCATGTGTTCACATGCGTGAACAATCACACAGGAACAGGCACACACATGCAGGCACATACACATGCTCAGGCACACAGAGAGCTGTCCTAAATTCTTCTCATCCTTCAGATCTCTGCTCACACCCCATCTCCTCATGAAGCCTTCACAGAACACACAGCTCCCGCTGAGTTCCCTGTCTCTGAAAGCCTGTGCTGTTTTCAGTCTCTGCTATAGCGTTTAGAATGTAATTGCTCTCTATTATTTTATTAAGTGAATTTTATTTCCTTAGCTATATCATGCCATATCTTTCATTATATTCCCAACAGCATCTAATAGAGCTGTGTACATGGTCAAGGTTTATTTATTATTTGCTGATTAATTAAACCAGTACCAGAAAGTTTGAATTGGGTTATTTGTCTAAAACGAAGACAAATTTGCACCCTTGCTTAGCCCTTCTTAATATTTTCAGCTGTGTGTGTATGTGTGTGTGGTTTTCAGTATGCACCTTAAAGAAATATTTTCTTACATTAAAACTTTTCTAAAATGTTATTGTTATACTTAGAAAAATTAATAATTCCATATTCAAGTCTCCCTATCTCAAGAACAGCCTAAATTTATAGCTTGTTTGTCTAAAATAAGATTCAGCCCATAGTGTTATGCCACTTAAATCTATTTTAATTTCTTTCTTGTCACTGATTTGTTGAAAAGACTAGATCAGTTTTCCCCAAGAATATCTCATGTATTGGATTTATCTGGTTGCTCACGTCTGGTGTCATTTAACTTGTTTCTCTGTCGCTTGTATTTCCTGTAAATTGGAGGTTACAACCATAATTCTAGTTCAATATTTTTCACAAAGTACATTATAGATGATGATGCATAGTTTGTATTATACTGAATAAGGAGATATATACTATCTGGCTATTTCATCATTAGTGTTAAGACTAACCCCTAGGTTAAGATGATGACAGCCTTGTCTCTTCACCTGTCCAGTGGTAAATTTAGTGGTATAACCTGTGGCCATAGCACACAGCAGTTATAAAGACTCTTACATATGACCTTGACCCCTTTAAAGTTGGTCTGTAACCAGCTACATTAGAACACTGTAATTTACAAAGAATAATATTTTTGTGCTGGGATGGACCTTTTGGTTGTGTCATAATTCTTTCTTGGAAGCATCTATTATTATGTATTAAAATGAGTTTGTTTAATAAACAGCCATGATAACTGCCATTTATGTTTAACCTGACATAGATTCCTTCTTTGTACTAAGACTTTCTGTTCAGTATGTCAATAAAATGATAGTAAAAATAAAAGTGACATGATTTATTTGGTTCATGGACAATCTTAGGTTTGGGAAAACTAGCCAAGGGCAGTAATATATCCACAGATGTACATTGTGAAACCTCCAGGCAGAGAGTAACCACGGTCAGAACAGGGCAGCCTGGTCTGTTGTAGAATTCGACATGGCATCTGAATGCTCAGAGATGGTCCCAACTTTGGGTAACAAGGGGAGATCCAACTAAGCCAGAAGAATACAGTATCCAAAGGGGAAGCATAGAAAAATTATAAATTGTGAAGATTAACCCAGGCAGCCTTCTAAACAGCCCTATGAAGAAGGCATTATCATTGTCCCTATTTATAGATGAAGGTCCTCTTCATCTGTAAAATTCTACTCTCAGGGAAAAAGAGAGTGACAAAGGTTCAGCCTTACTGCTTCCCCTGCAGTGTGGATGTTCCTGCCACTGAGAAGTACCAGTGAGGGTGTGTGGCTGCCCCTCAACAAGCCTGCTAAGCATGTGCCTGTGCTCCAAACTAGTACCCTCAGGAGGGCTCCAATTATTTGTAGGGAGCCTTATGAGCATTTTAATAAGGAAAATTCTACACTGTTCTGTTCCATACATTGCAGGATGCTTAGCATCCTTACCCCTAGGCCATATGTGACAATAACATCCCCAGTCATTGCGAAAACCAAAAATGCTCTTTTAGACATTTCCAAACACCAACTACATGCACGTGTGATAAAAGGGAGCAATAGCATCTCCAGTTGAGAGTGGCTGGTACTGCTGAAGGGTTTAGATGATAGTTCTAAAGTCAAAAGGGGGGATGAGCAACAGGTTATGCTCAGATGTTGCACCCCTGTTCTCACTGCCCTTTCCCCTCACTACACATAAGAAACACCCTCGTGGGGGGAGGGTGCAAAAAAAAAAAAAAGAAGCACTCCCTTATAACAAGAGACAAAGAAGGACCCGGTAATCCCACTTCTGGGTATTCAGCCAAGGAAACCCAAAACACTACATTGAGGGGACATATGCATCCATCAGTGCATTGCAACATTATTTACAACAGCGAAGATATGGAAGCAACCTGGGTGTCCATCAATGGATGAATGGATAAAGAAGAGGTGGTACATATATACAATTAATTATTACTCAGCCTTAAGGAAGAATGAAATCTTGCCATCTGTCACATTGTAAAACTCTTTTATACGAAAAGCTGGATTTTCAGATTATCTTGAAAAGCTGAAAGATCAAGCATCCAAACCCACATTCCAGTGTGATGAAAATGGATTTGGGAGCAAATTAGCCTTTCCATAAGCACACCGCTCCGATCTGGCTCCGTAAACTGAGTGATGACCCACCCACCCGTGGAGCAGCCTCTTTGCACTTTTGCATCTGCTATTTTCAAAGATTTTTATCCTCTACACATTTTGTGCTGCCTCAGCCAAAACAAGCGCAAATTGGTGGGGCAGTTAGAGAGAAAAAAGCCTTGGATGTTTCCACTTTGACCCATGACTTATAGTCTCAATTCAACTCAGCAATGATTGATCTTATTCGAAGACTAATATATAGTCCACAGGAGCTATTAGTATCCCCCTGCCCCCACTAAAATAAATGTTTTACCACAATTAAGACTTTTTAAAAATAAAATTAAATATATATTTGGTTTGATAGTAAAAAAAAAACTATCAAGTGTAACAACCAACCCTCTGTCAAGATAGAAAGATAAAATATAGGTACTTCAAACACAAATATGAGAGGGAGTAAAAATACTTCAAAACAAAGTAATTCAAATTCAAGACCTCTGCTTGATGTACACATAGTGCCTTATGCTCCAGTATGAGACAGATAAGGAAGAATTCACATGTGGCAATCGAGGTTATGGTGTATCAACACATCGGAGATTATGCAATCTTAAAAATTATACTTCAAGACTATGCAACCTCCTCGAGAAATGTTGCTAATATGGTGCTTTGAGAAAACAGAAAAATACAAAATTAACAGGTAAAACTGAGGACTAGAAGGGAAAAGGCAAAAATGGCATGAGTTCCTTTTTAGGGCAAATTTTTTTTTCTGCTTCAAAATACGCCTTTTAAATTGTTATAATATTTATACAACACATAAGATAATAGAGTGGAATAAAGCAGAATTCCTAGGGTGCTACCTCTCAGAAAAGGAATTGCTCTAAAAGGTACAAGTTCACAATTTCTTAGAGAAGAAATAATTTTATTTTCAGTCCCAGCTACAATGAGCAATGGAAACTGCTGCCGAGAAAAGGCAACAGGTTGTCAGTTTGCCTGGCTACACCACATCACATTCTCCTATTTTGATTGCTCTTCACATTCCCCAGATGATACCTGGTCCTGGAGATCTTTGTGTTTATGACTTTTCCTAAAAAGCTGCAAGTGCTTGGGGACAGAACCTATTTCTGTTACCTGTGCAATGCCTAGCCCAGTGCTGGGTTACCACCCAGTGTTCTTGCCCGACGAATGTTAACTGCATACAGCCTGCTGAGATAGGCTCTGACTACCTGCTATTACTTTTTGCCAATTAAAGTATCAAATAATGCTGGTGTGTGAGCTACATCACAGAGACATGCACAAGAAAGCAAACCGATAGGAGTTCACAAGCACTGCAAATGTCAGCAAGGTCCATGTTTCAGAGTTTCGTGTGTGGCATGTGTCATGATACTAATCAGCAGCATAAACTGAAGGGACCACAAAACCGATCTTTAATGTGGCTTGGTGTTGATTACATGGTTTGCTGTATTACAGATCATCACATCCCTGGAAGCTGAACATGTCCAGACATGAAAATCCTGTGGGTGCTGCCAGCTCTGGGCTCCAGTGTTAGAGCACATCTATCTCACAACCCTCCTTCGTGCTACAAAGGAGGGCATTCAGGCTCCTCATGTGCAAATAAAGTCCTCTTTTTCCATCTAGTCATCAGCTTCAGTAGATGAGAGACTTAGATGGGAAGCTTTATATTCCTTTCCTTGCTGTAGGAAACACAGAACAAATATAGTGTCTGTAAATTTCAGAAGATAAAATCCTTAATATTTTCCTGTGTTTCCAAGTAGTGGTTGTAGAAATAGCCCTGCAGTTCCAAACACACAGACAGCTATAAATATCCAAAGAAATACTCTGTCCACAACCATAGCTGCATATTTCCAGTCGTCTTCTACCTGAAAGGCAAACAAAAGTCAAAGCAATTTTAAAAAATCAAAACTATAGGAAATACGCTCTGTTTCATAAACAAGCTTCCTCCTCTTCAAACGTTTTCCTGGCAATTGTTAAAGCAAACATTGGTATTATTCTGGTTAACCTGTGTCTCCTATATATTAATAGTACACAGAAGGGGCCGGCTGTGTGGTGCGTTGGTTAAGAGTTGGCTTGGGAGTGCCGGCTCTGAGTAGTAGAGCCCCAGTTAGGATCTCACATGAGGGTCAGTGATGCTGCGCCCTCTACAGCTAAGATGGTGAACAACAGCTCGACCTGGAGCTGAGCTACCATGAGTTGCCGGCAACGGCGTAGGCTGCAGCAGGGCTGCAGTGGGCTGCCATGAGCTACCATCAGTGGCTGGCAGCCAGTGTGAGCGGCTGGCAGCTAGCATGAGCTGCTGTGAGCGGTCATCCAGTGGCCGGTGACCGATTGCCTCACCCTGGAAGAGCACAATGATAATACCAACATGGGCCAGTGAAGCGACATCCTCCACAACCAGCCTGAAGAACAAAAGGACAGCAACTTGTCTGTTCCCCTCCCCCAATTCCCTAATAAAATAAAATCTTAAAAAAAAATAATAGTACACAGAAGAACTTTCATTTTGTCTGAAGAGGGTGGGTGCACGAGCCCTGTTAGTGCCTCATGCAGCTGGCTGCAGAGTATGCAGATCTCAATACATCAGCATTCTGTGGGTCACAAAGGACCTTGCCTAACTGCAAGAAGTGCTCCCAAGAAAAAGCTACTCAAAAAAAAAAATGCAATTCTTATCATTGGCACCACTGTATACCTGACCCCTTGGCAAGTCTGGGAAATAGGTTTGAGGTAGGGAGTGTAAGATATGCAGTATGACGGAGGACCTCCTTATCAGGAACAGGCAGCCCTCTAGACCTCAAGGTCATTCTGTTTATGGAGAGTTCTTTGGAGTTCTCATGTCCTTCCAGGTCCTAACCGCCAACCTTCAACCCAAGTCTCCCTGGTTGTGTCATAAGAGCCCTACCTGGTGGTGATTAAGTCAACCGCAACTCTCCCCTAGATTTTATGGTGTCACTATGAAGGTGAGTTCTGGGCTTTCTTGACCTGTGATGCATCCCCCATGCCCCGCCAGTGTGACATGCAGTCACAATATCTCCCCTCTGCACCAACAAGGCAGACTTTAGGTCCCGCAATATCCTTTCACTAGGAGATATGGATGCCAGCAGTTTCAGTATGCAACCAGTCAGTAACCAGACACCTGACATGAATTTTCAGATGCCCTCAGCTAGTCATCCTTATAGTATGGAAAACTGGCATGATTTTCTTGAACTCTCTCTTTGGAGGATGGGGGAGGTCATGTTGCTATAGTTAAAGTCTGGGCAGCAGGAGCAGAATATGTTGATGCTAAATTTATCCCGAGGCTCAATCAGCACCTAAGTTCCTCTCCAGTAGTGTAAGTGGAATTGGAGCTGTGGAGGACTCACTCCCGCTTTTCTCCATTGCCCTCAGGCTGCAAGCTGCTATGTCGTCATTTCTCCTTCCCCTCTGGGGGCATTTTTTCCCTCTCCACCCTTTTGTCTACCATTGTTTCTTGTGCAGGAGCTCTTCATTAACCAAGATTGCCCTGAATGTTTATTTTAACCAGATTTCACTTGAGTTAACATTTCTAGAGGTAGAGATTTGCTTTGGGAATACATATTATCCTACCTGACCCCAGGACAGCCCACCCACAACTGCATAATAACAGAACTGGATCTTAGAGTAATGTTGCCTGACCATCTTATTAACAGAACTTACACTGAAGATATGACCATGTCTATAAAGTGCCCCTAGGCCTGCTGCAGGTAGACAGGCTAGAGATGACATGCATTTACCTCCTTTGTTTCATTTTGGTTCTTCATGTTTTCTGCTATGAACTGAACACTATTAATCACATCTTCAACTTCAGGCGAATGCTCTGAATTTTCCATCATCCACTGTAAAGGCTGATGACTTAATCTTCTCTTGCTGGTAGCAAGATGACGTGATTTATGAGAGTGGTAACATTCTTTAAGAAGTTTGGGCTCTCTGCGATTATCAAATGTGACTTTGGCAGGACAACTGGAAATGCCTTTAGGGTTTTTATCATAACTTGTCTTCCTTGTCTTGTCCAGAGGTCTTCTCATCATCAGGACCTGGGGTAACAGCTGGAGGAAAACCGTGTTCACCCACTTGGGCATGGTGTGTGTTGTTGGGGTGCGATAGTGTATGTTCAACACAAACACAGTCACTGCGATGGACAGGGTGACAAAGATCATGGTGAACAGTAGGTACTCACCCACCAGTGGGATCACTAGAGACGTGGATGGAATGGTTTCCGTGATTACCAGCAAAAACACAGTCAGAGAAAGCAGAACTGAAATGCAAAGAGTCACTTTTTCGCCACAGTCAGAAGGAAGGTAAAAGACCAACACAGTAAGAAATGAAATAAAGAGACAGGGAATGATCAGGTTAATGGTGTAAAACATCGGCAGTCTTCTAATATAAAAAGAATAGGTTATATCTGTGTATATCTCTTCACAACAGTTGTATTTTATGTCATGCTTGTAGCCAGAAGCATCAACAATTTCCCATTCACTGTTTTCCCAAAAATCATTCATATCTACTTTAGATCCAATGATTAGAAGATCAATTTTAGCTTTGTCATATGTCCAGGAACCAAATTTCAGGGAACAATTTTGATGATCAAAAGGGAAAAAAGTGATATCCATAGGACAAGAACTCTTAAAAATAGCCGGTGGAGTCCAGGTTATCATGCCATCATATTTAAGAAGAGCTTTGGTTTTGCCTTCGACTTGAAAGTCGCCAACAGCACTGCAAGGTAAATCAGATATCATTAGTAACATCCCCTTTGCTATGGTCAGCATGCACCAAAGGCAACTTTGGAAAGAGAACTACTTCTGTCGGACATCCATACTTGTTATATAGAACAATGTCAGGCTTCCAGATTTTATCCGCAGGAACACGAAGAGTCTCAATGCCATCATATTCCACTGGGTCCCAGCACAATTTATAATCATTCCAGATCTAAGGGAAATAGAAGTCAATTTTTTAAAAATGTCTTCCCATGTTAATTCTACGTTTGTTCATCAGTTTTGTCTTTTTTAAGTAAGTTCTTATTTGAAGAGTGCATTGGTTTCTATCAAAAGTTGGGAGATTAAATCCATGGAGAATAAGGGGCTTGGTAGGTGAGCTGATTTTGGAAAATATAAATTACCTAATGGATATTAGATAATTATCTATTGTTTATTAATTAGCTGGCCAAGGTTATAGGCTCAAATTCCATGCTCCATGGACAATATTCATATTGGAGTAGCAACTCAGTTCTAATATTAAAAAAGATAGTTCAAGTGTACGATGATCAGTTTGTTACAAAATCTGTGTAAAAGAAGACAAGAAGAAAGAATGAGATGGTATAACATAAAGCCAGCTGGTGAAACTAACCCACAAACTATCGTGCGTAGCTACTGACTTCTCTAGGCCTAGTGCAGCAGGATCAAAGAACGGGCAAGCTACCGACTCTGGAGTTCAAGGTACAGATAAAAATAGAAGACTTGAGAGCAGAAACCAGAAAGGACAGAATCTCTATATCCCAGAGAACTTTGTCACTCAGTTTCTGCACCTTCAAAACTTGCATCAAACCAGCTGTTAATAGAGCTGAATTTAGGCTTTAGAGGTAGGTAATATTCTATGTTCTATCATAAGCTGGAGATGGAAAGAGGAAATGCTAGTAGCTTTTATTCATTAGACACTGTCTGGTTGACACAGAAGTAGCACAGGTCCAAGAGAAGGACACGTGACATAGACACATACGTGACGTAGCCACAGATTGGTTTCCATGATCTGGTTTACTTCATCCTGTGAAGAAGAAACAATATTTTTAGCCTCAAATGTACTTGCTAATAGAGGTTGATCCTAGAACAAGAATTACAACTAAAAAAAACCAAACCTGAGTTATTCATGCTATTAGAGGAAAACAAAAAGACTGAAGAGGCAGCTTATAAAAAAGCAACCAGAAATACAATATTTCCACATCTGGTCTCAATGCTGTTTACTTTGAAAGGAAATGTGATTTAAAGACTGTACTTCAAATCTGGTTTAAGTCTCATCACTTTTGTGGAGCCTTTCTGATCGCATAGCTTATAAAGTTTTCTGATACTATGAAAGGAAAGAAGGGAGAGAAGAGAGAGAGTGGGAGGGAGGGAAGGAAAATACTGTAGACGGTGATAGGTATCTGATCCTCATATGAGGGTTACCTTGTGACCTACAGATTTTAGCAGAGGCCGTGTCAGTAAGTCTATGGCTGTCAATCAAAAATCAACTAGCTTGGCAATCCAGAAAGGTCTCAAAAGTAACTGTCATAGGCATCTCTCAAAGACCACTTCCTCTCTGTACATTAGTACACTATGTTCAGAGAACTCAAGTCAGGTGGCAATATTGTCCTGACAATATGCCTGTCTTCCCACTTATATTTCCACAGGCTGGTAAAGCTCCATGTGGTATGGACACCTCAGAGGTGTCAGCCGAATTTATAAATCAGGACCTGGTTTGGCAAGTTCTGTTTTCCATCCAATTCCAGGCCACACCAATGTTCATGTGCACTGTCATCAGACAGCCCAGCCAGAGGAGGTCAGAGGCCCACAATACCATTCCACATTCCTGGGACCATCATCCTGTATCTTTTTCTTGGGAAAATAAGTTAGATGACACCCCACCTGCATTAAAGGATTTGAGTTACAAGTTTTAGTAGATTAGCTTTCTGGAGCAGCAGAGACTGAGATCAGAAAGGCCAGGTAGGTCGCATTTTACAAGGACTTTAAGTTTGTCATTTCAGATATGCCAGGCCATAAAAAACAATGGCTTTGTTCTAGATCCCTGTGGGAGGAACAGTGGACATACTCCTATACCGAGAGATCATCCACACAGAAAACTTTGTGACAAAGGTCATTCTGTTTGGCAGCAAACACACTTCCACAAAAAAGTTTCTGGTGCTCTAAGGCCATCCCCAGAGCTCAGCATGGCTCAGTTACAACAGATAGCCTTCAATACATCAATAAGAATGGCTATATTAACATTTGACAAAGTAGACTGAAATCTTTCTTCTGAAAAAAGAAAAATTACTAAAGACAAAGAGGGACATTACATAATGCTAAAAGGATTAGTCCACCAGGAAGACATAATGATCTTAACTGTATACACATCAAACAGCAGTCTCAAAATACGTGAAACAGGGGACGGCCGAGTGGCGCTTTGATTAAGAGCTGGCTTGGGACGCCAGAGGGCCCCAGTTCGGATCCCCCGTATGAGGGCCAGTGACACTGCCCTCTACAGCTAAGATGCTGAACAACAGCTCAACCTGGAGCTGGGCTGCTGTGAGTCGCCGTCAACGGCGACGGCGGAGGCTGCAGTCCCCTGCTGCAGTGGTTGCCATGGGCTACCGACCAGCAGCCAGTGTGAGGGCCAGCATCCACAGTGAGCAGTCGTCCAGAAGCTGGCGACTGACCTGCCTCGCCCGGGAAGAGCCCAATGATGGTGCCAACTTGGGCCAATGAAGCAACGTCCTCCACAACTAGACTGAAGAACAAAACGACAGCAACTTGTCTGTTCCCCTGCCCCCAATTCCCCAGCACTGTTCCCATTCCCCAATAAAAATCTTTTAAAAAAAAATACGTGAAACAAAACTGATAGAGCTGAAAGAATAAACAGACAAATGCCAATTATAGTTGGAGGCTTCAATACCCCCCTCAGCAACAAGTAGAACTACTGGACAGAAAATCAGCAAAAATATAAAAGATCTGAAGACATAATCAACCAATAAGATCTAATTGACGTATATAGAACATGCAAAGCAGCAGCAGACACATTTTTTTTCCTTACTATGTGCCATCAAACAGACCTCAATAAGTTTAAAATATTTGAAATCATGCATTGTGTTTTCTGACCATAATGGAATCAAACTAGAAATCAATAACAAAGACAACATGAAAATCTCTAAACACATGAAACTTAAACAACTCCATGGGTTATTTAGGTTTAATAATCCATGGGTCAAAGAGGATGTCTCAAAGGAAATTCAAAAAAAATACATAGAAATGAACGAAAATGAAAACACAACATATCAAAATATGAGGGACATAGCTAAAAACAGTCCTAAGAAGAAAATTTATAGCATTAAATGCTTACATTGGGAATTAGGCAAGGTCTCAAATCAATAACTCAAGTTTCTACTCCAATAAATTAAAAAAGAAGCTCACAATAAACCCAAAGCAAGCATAAGGAAGGAAAAATAAAAATAAGAGTAGAAATCAATAAAATTGAAAAGGAAAACAATAGAGACAATCAATGAAACAAAAAAGCTGATTCTTTGGGGGAAAAACAACAAAATCTGTAAACCTCTAGCAAGATTGATTGACAAAAATAAAAAGAGAGAAGACGCAAATCATAGTTCCACCATTTTGTAATTGTATGATGTTGGGAAAAGTCCCTTAACTGAGCTTCTGGCTCCTCAGCTATAAAATGCAGCTGATAGTCACAAGTGTAGACACAGTGTCTGGTGCATAATAGGTGCACAATAAAGTTAGCTCCCTTTGTATTCTCCCTACAACTTCCCCTTCCCCTCTTTGTTTCATAAACTGGTTCTGAAAGCTCTTCAAAACAAACAAATAAACAAAAACCTGTCTTAATGTGAGTAATTACAGCATCAATGGGGAAACTGTCTCCCTCTCACAGGGACGGCTTCGAAGGGCCAGCAGCCATATAGATTTTGGTTTGGTTGCATTTTTTAAATTTCCCATATTTGCCATGTACAATAAGTGGGACAATGTTTGGGAACTGCTCTGACCCCCTCAGAGTCAGGGCTCCTTGAGATATACTACACATGGTAAACTTGAGGCACTTACCACATTGGCCAGCTGTGTGATGGCCACTTCAAAATGCACTGTGACAGGGTCAGAAACATTTTCCACAGGCCTGATGAATTGGTTATAATGAGAAAACAGTCTGTGAAAGAGTCTCTCCTCAGATGCACAGCCTGCACAATCTGCATGGCCAAACAGAGGGAAGAATTAGAGAAGCAGAGAGGGTAAGGGCAGGTGGGAGGTTCTGGCAGCTTCCATCACTGAGTGAGGGCAGTAGGGCACCTAAGATCAAAATGGTAATGCTTGCATCTCAGGACTAGTGTGACGTCAAAGAAAATAATGTTGCTAAGAGCACTTTTAAGTTTAAGGAACCACAAAGGTAAAGGAATAGACATCAGCTCCAGTTTTTGTTATGTCACTCAAAGTAACTCACAATCTTACTGATCCAGTAATTAAGGAAGAGTTCTGCCCTTTCTTGTCAAAATACTGATTCAACTGACCTGTTTCTACAACTAGTAAGCTGGGGAGACTTCACCAAGAATTCTGAAATAACTAGTAATATCATTAAGATCTTAACAAGCCATACTTCTTTTTAAAATCAACTTTGAAATTCAACTATTTTTGGGGAAAAAAGAAAAACAAAAGAAATTCAATTATATTGGAGATTTTTGAGAGGACAAGGTTTTTAAGGCAAATTTACTTAAAATATTTTTTAAAGAATTCAAACTTGTTTCTTAAAAAATAACATTGTTAGTCATTAAATGTTGGACAACAGTTTAATGTATATCTCTTTGCATTTTTTCAAGAATGCATTAAGAGTAGGTTACTTGCCTTCATTTGATATATATACGTAATTCATTAATACCCCCCTCTATGCTTTCCTTCCTAGAATTCAAACTTGACACCTGAAGTATTATTCTATAAATTTCACAGAGGGATTTATATTCTGAAAGAAAAAAAATTAAAGGAATTAAATAACTTATTAGGCAAAAATAAACAAAAAGACAGGTGTTATATTTACAAAATACATAAGGAGTTTTTTACAATTGCATTTGGAAGCACTGAGATTTCAACAGGAAAGAACAATTTTAAATGTAAAACAGCATCCTTGCCATCATAATTAATAGTGATAGAAATATTGCTACATAAAACAGACATTAAAAAAATCCTCCCAGGGTAACTATTGCATTGTTCTGTACACCTGAAACTAACAATTAAAAAAAAATTTTTTTTTTTAAATCCTCCCAATTACCCATTTTCCCCCTTTGAGACATTTTTTTCCCTTTGAGGCATTTTAGATAAACCTTCCCTGAGTTTTGAAGAGCAAGTCCCGTGCAAATACTACAGCACATACAAATGTGCTTTTGTTCAGGCAGGGCAGCGTCGTCTGTTTCTAAGTTTTAACTTTTAACATGAATGATCTTACTCTTAGGACACATTTCAGCATAGTCAAATGACGTATTTCCCAAAAGAAAGATGATTACCTACAAAATGGAAGAGTTCATAGACTGAGAAATGGTAACAGCTAGAAAATAAATTACAGTTTTGAAAAAATATTAAATACAAATACAAACAAATAAGTTGAATGCTTCCTTTGCAGAGATGGATAGAAAACTGCATCGTTATCATTATTACCATATTTTAATTGGGAAAATAAAATAAAATAGGGTTTACAATGTTTTGCTGTCCTCCCCACCCTAACCCCCAAACCCCATTTTACATGTTAAACCTAACCAATAAAAAATAGATTAACAGTTGTAACAATCATAATTTCTGTGCAGACACTGTACACATTTACCCATAGAATATTTCTTCTCTCTGCTTAATCAAGCACAATTAGAAAAAAAGAGTAAACACATGTAACTAAAAAGGGAATATGAGATAAAGCAGAAATCAAACCTACCTTTAAGGAAAGGTATGAATATACACAAGCAGAGACACAAATCAAAGGGAAGGCATCCCTGACCCTTGCTGGTCGGCATGATTAAAACACTTTGATTCCTTTTTCTATAATCAAAGGATGGAGGAAAACAGAGAGCTACCAGACAGACACACACATCAGACTTTACATCATCAGAGTCCCACTGCAATCCATGCGTGTCTTCTGTGAAATAAAAACATTCACATCATAACACGGTTGCTCCCAATATCAGACTGAGGCCAACAAAAAGGGCAAATAAAAAGGGCCCAATCTGATGTCAGATGAGTCATCACATTTCCTGTCATCCTAGATCTCTTTTCATGCAAGAACGGTGAAGAAAAGCAGTGAGGGAATGCTGGGCAGACAGAGCTGAGGAAGGACAAAAACACTGCCCTGGCTTAGTACAGCTTTCTGTAGCACAGTCTCAACCATAATCCCTAGGGACGTAAACACACATTTACTGAGCTCCAAGGGTAGGTAAAGCGTATGGCAATTCCCAAATAGTGTATTCTGATTCATTGAGTTCTCTTAGTTAATCAAGGCCTAGACTTGTTATTACAAAACTTTCTAAAATACGAGTCCCCATTCCTGTCTTAATAACTGTTGCTTAGAGAGAACAGAAATAATTTGGTGTTGTCTGACTCCTAGGCTTCTAGTGCCTTGTCTTTCTGAGTTCAGTTATCATCATCCAGAACTAGAGATTAGATGTGAGAATGAGAGGAATGACACTGAACACAGGATGCTACCTAGACAGTTCTATGTTTGTTTAAACATCCTTGTCATCAATTATTATACATATTCCCTCCTCTAGAATGGTTCTTTAAGCTGACAGGTGATGGCCATAGAGGAAGAATATTGGATAAAACAAAAGATATGAAACAACAGTTTTCTTGAAAGGTGGCAGTGTGTATCTATTCCAGTATGAAGAACAAGTCAATTAATATATCTAATATATACATAATATAGCTATATGTAATTGAATATTATTCAGCCATGAGAAAGAAGGAATTCCTGCCGTTTGCAATAACATGGATGAAACTGGAGAACATTTTGCAATAACATGGATGAAACTGGAGAACATAAGTGAAACAAGCCAGACAGAGAAAGACAAATACTGTATGGTATCACTTATACGTGGACTCTAAAAAAGTCGAACTCATAGAAGCAAAGAGTTGTTGCTCGAAGCTGGGGGTGGGAGTAATGAGGAGATGTTGGTCAAAGAGTATGAACTTTAGGTTATAAGATGGATAAATTCTAGTAATCTAATGTACAGCATGGTGATTATAGTTATTGTATACTTGAAATTTACTAAGAGAATAGCTCTTAAATGTTCTCACCACACACACACACACACACACACACACACACACGCATGCACAAATGGTAACTGAGTGAGGTGATGGATATGTTAATTAGCTTGATTGTGGTGATCACAATGTATACATATATTGAATCATCACATTGTATACCTTAAATATATACAATTTTTATTTGTCAATTATACCTCAATAAAGCTGGGGAAAAACAAGAGAAGTTAGACCCAAAGATAGATGATCCTTCAGGCCCTTCCTTTCCAAACTTTTTTATTAATTTATTTTTATTGGGGAACAGTCATGGTCATTGGTTACACATTGCTTTCATGCTACAATGGCATAGTTGACTGTTTTAGGGAGGGCGCAGCTCACAATGGCCCATGTGGGGATCAAAGCGGCAACCTTGATGTTATCAGCACCACACTCTTACCAACTGAGCTAACCAGTCACCCTCCATCCAAACATTTTAAAACATCATCACAAATATAGCACATTTTGCAACTGTACAGTGTTCAGATTAATGACTTCCTTCAAAATTCTATTAGCCTCAGATCTCTTGAGGGAATGAAAGCGGAACTAATGTTTACTTAGCACTAAACTTAGACCAGGCACTTTGCTGGGTGCTTCAGATATGTCATCTTATGATGTTACTCCTGGTGTCCCCTTAACAGATGGACTTTTGTCTTTGGCTGAAGTGTCCTGTGAAGTTTGGAGAGAACCTGAGGTGATAAAGAGAAAGTCTAGACATTTTACCATGATAGATGAAGTGCCACCTCACACTCCAAAAGGGGGCAGTGTCCACTAGTTTTTAGGTGAAGTTGGCTGCTTTTTAAGGCACCAACACCACTCTCAACCATTTCTATTGCTCAGACTTTAATTGATTTGCTCTTCATACTTTTGAACAGATACACCCTGCCACATTTCAAGAAAACTGTTGTTTCATGTCTTTTGTTTTATCCAATATTTTTTCTCTATGGCCATCACCTGTCAGCTTAAAGAACCATTCTAGAGGAGGGAATTCTCTGGAATGCGCCCCAAATCAGCCCTGTCTTTCTTCCAGGAACATGCTGAATCTTTTCTGGGGGCCCAAGCTGCAGAGCAGGAGGACAGGGGGGTTTTATTTGTGGAGGTCGCAGAGCTGCCTCACTAGAGGCAAATAACGCAGAGGAAAGGATATGGACTTTGGAGTCAAACAGACCTGGGTTTGGATTGTGGCTCTGATACTCACTTGGAGGACACTGGGCAAGTTACTTAAGCTCCCTCAGCCCTGCCCTCATCAGAAAAATGTGATTAAATTCAGTAACATAAATCATTTAATCTCTCCCTACCCAATTTTTCAAGTAATTTTCGCTCACTTTCTAACCACTACAGACAGGTAACACAATTAAGTAACTCTCAGGGCTTGAACTAGTAGGAAGGACATAGTTTAAATGCTTGCAAAGAAAATACATTCTCCCATTCAAAGAAAATATTTCAACTATCCCCTCATCATCAGAAAAATGCTTGAGTTTCATAATTGAATTATGGATTTATATCCTGCTTCAAACCCTTTGTGAAAATTGCAGAGATAGATGTTAAAACAAATATACAGAGAAAAATAAGCACACTTCCAAAAAAACCCAAAAATTCAAGAAACAAAAGAATTCAGACATTTTGTTTTTTCCTGATGTTTCTGGATACTGTGTCATGTTCATATTCTAGTAATAAGTTTTTGCTTAACCGTATTGTTGAACCTGCTGAAACTCAGAGTGTTTGTTCATAGTTTATGGAGGTGGAAAAATTGAAGGGAGATGAGAGGTTAATTAGCATCAGAAGAGCTTTGGTTTCTCCCTAGCCTCTTTTACCCCTCATCCTTTCACTCCCTCATTCCTCTTAGCCAGTCACAAAAGGAGAAAGGAAGATGCAATGGATCTTAACTTTTTTCAAGGCCACAAATCTGATGAAAACTATGGATCTTATGCCTCTCTCCCATACCCATATGCATGTCAAACAAAACTTGACCTATAATTCCCAGGTGTTTTCAGACCCATGGAGGGCAACCCTGAGTGGAAAGTAACCATATATGGTTTCAGAGTTTTCCCATTATCTGTCCCCAGTTACTCCACATCATCCCTTTTTAAAATAACATATTCTAAAGACCTAATGCGTCAGGAAATTGATAGGCTTCAGAGAATAAACGTTGGGTTCCTCTTTTGTTTTTATCCATAAAAGGTTTTCAAAGAAAAAAAAAGTGATGCTGTTTAATATGAAACTTTTATTATTAATATTATTTCAAGCTTCTTCTCCCTCAATTGCTCAATTAAATCCATTGCCTCATTCTGCTTTAAAAATAAAGGAGAGGGCCGGCCGAGTGGCGCTTTGGTTAAGAGCTGGCTTGGGATGCCAGAGGGCCCCGGTTCGGATCCCACATATGAGGGCCAGTGACACTGCCCTCTACAGCTAAGATGCTGAACAACAGCTCAACCTGGAGCTGGGCTGCCGTGAGTCACCGGAGACAGCAGGTGGGTTGCCATGGGCTACCGTGTGTAGCCAGCAGCCAGCGTGAGTGTCCATCCAGAAGCCGGCGACTGATCTGCCTCACCCGGGAAGAGCACAATGATGGTGCCAACTTGGGCCAGTGAAGCAATGTCCTCCACAACTAGACTGAAGAACAAAACGACAGCAACTTTCTGTTCCCATCCCCCAATTCCCCAATAGAAATCTTAAAAAAATAAAAATAAATAAATAAATAAATAAAGGAGACTATTTGGTATGGTTATATAAAATGGCTCTTATTTGAAATTTGAAGGGTTTTGGCATAGAAACTGCATGAATGAACATTTTGTTGACCTTTCTCCAACTGTCAGTTCTCTTTAAACTCAAACAAGAAGACTCATCGGTTGTCCCTAAAGAAATGTAAAGGAAATAACCTTTAAGCATGCATTATTTATAAATCTACTGCAGCAAAAACATCATCAATAATTTAATGATCCCATATGCTTTGGGTTTTTTTTGTTTTTGTTTTTGTTTTAATATTGTTAACCCTACCAGACCTGAGGCCTTGAACCTAACTGTCCCCTATACCTGGGCTCCTGAGCATTAAAGAGAAAAAACCAACATGATATAGAAAAATGTTAGTTACATGCAAACAAGTGGTTAGAATAAGATGGAACTTGGAGACATTGTAGAAAATAGGTCTACCTTTCATCTAGCGCCAATATTCCACCTTTGTGTGCCAATCCACCCAGCAGGATGAGCCTTGTTTCACACAGAGGTACTTCTTGCAAAGTGAGCACCAGATGTTGCTCTTCACCTTCTTGCATGGATTATCTTTGTAAGTCACTCCAGGATTTTGCTTGTTGTACCTGGAGTGCTTTTCCATGCACACAACACAGATATGATTAGATAAGATATGATTAGAAATTACTGAAAAATCGGTACAGCGGTCTGGTAGGGTTAAAACTCTCACATGTTCAATATCCCTAATCAGTAGTATTGCACATCCACCTACACAGGAAAAATAAACAGCAGTAGGGTAAGTATTCAAATTAAATGCTAATTTTAGACCACAAGGAAACATTTAATCAATAGCTCATAGGAGAGGCTAAAACAAACCCTACAAGCCCACCTTTTGTCCACCTAAATTTTAAGACAAAGAGAAAGCCTTAGAACCTGGAGTGCAGTAAAGCAGTGAAAGTCAAAAGTGTGTTGAAATGTTATGACACTGAATAATAATTATAGTTATCTCTCAGCACTTCCTATGTGCCAATAACCACGATAAGCCCTTTTTATTCTCTCTTTTAATTGTCACAGCAACCTTATGAAGTAAGTCTCAGTTTTCTAAGTGAGAACATTGACACTCAGGCAGGTTAAGTAACTTGCTTCAAGATCTATAGCCATTATAGATATTAAATGATAGAGTTAAAATTCCAGTCTAGGCCTGTCTGAATCTAAAGTCAATGCTTTAACCTTAAAGCTATACTCAAGTTCTTTTAGATCCAACAATGCTTTGTAAGTTCAATATATTTTTAGAGGGCTATTGTTGAAATGGGCCATGGTTAGCACTAACTTCGCTAACATTCACCTTGGATCCCTCACATGAACCGAGGAAGCCAACACTGATTTGTAAAAGGAGTTGAAATGGTGGCCATAACGCCAGACAGAAGTGAAAGCCCACGGGATCGCCCCACTTAAGGACAGGCTAATATCAGACAAGCGCCCAACTCTGGGAGAGTGAGATTACAGCCACATTTTTGGGAATTCTGTAATTTCCCTCCATCATTTTCACTTCACTAAATGGGCAGCAATTATCTCTGGGTCCATCAGTGTAGAAAAAAAATGTCCTTAAATCATAAATCCCTTAAAAGGAAGAATCAATTCAAGGTTACCATTGTCCTAGGACCCAGCAGTTATTGTAATACAATTTATTCCACTGCAGTAGACCCAGCTGTATGCTTGTAAAAGGAAATAACAATACCAGTCTATATGAGTTTTCTAAGGCTGCCATAACAAAGTAGCACAAACTTAGTTGCTTAAACCAACAGTAAGTCATTCTTTCACTGCTCTAGAGGAGAGAAACCCCAAATCAAGGTGTCAGCAGGCCATATTCCTTCTGAAGGCTCTAGGAGAGAATCTTTCCTTGCCTTTCCTAGCTTCTGGTGGCTCCAGGAGTTCCTTGGCTTGTGACAGCATCAGTCCAATCTCTGCCTCTGTCATTCACTACTTGGCCTTCTTCTCTCTGCCTGTGCCTTCTCTTCTTTTGTCCCCTATAAGGAAGCTAGTCATTCAGTTTAGACCTAGTGGGTAATCCAGGATGAACTCATCTCAAGACCATTAACTTAGTTACATCTGCAGAGACCCTTTTCCAAATCAGGAAACATTCACTTGTCTCAGGGGGTAGAATATGGACATATATGGACATTTCTTTTCTGGGGCCACCTTCAGCTCACTCCAGCATCTCACAGGATTGCAGTGAGGATTTAATTAGAAAATGTATATACTAGCAGCTACTGACGTATTATGAAGAAAACAATGTACATTGATATTCTTCTTCCAGAGAGCAGCATTTCGATATGTGCAACAGACTTTGGGGACCGGTGAAGAGGCCCAGAAAGTATGACTGCTTTCATATCAAATAACACAGATTTCTTGTTCTTTCTAAGAAGAAAATCTGAAAAGTCTCCTATATGGTGATCCCTGATCAGTGTTCTCAAATTTTAGTGTGCAGCCGAATCAAGAGTAGGAGATAGTCTTAAAAGATCAGATTCCAGGCCTCATCCTCAACAATTTTGATTCAGTAAGCCTGGGATGAGACCCAGAAAAGCGCATTTTAAAGAAATTCCCTGGGCCTGCCAAGTGGCTCAGTTGGTTAAGAGCACAAGCTCTGAGCAACAGAGTCGCTGGTTCAATTCCTACATGGGCCAGTGAGCTGTACCCGAACTGAGCTGCCGCTGAGCTGTCAACAGGTGGCAGAATGGTTCACCTGGTGAGAATACGTGCTCCTAACAACAAGGTTTCTGGTTTGACTCCCACATGATACGGTGGCCTACGCCCATCCGCAACTAAGATTGAACACAGCACCTTGAGCTGAACTGCCCTGAGCTGCCGATGTGCTGCCAGATGGCAACTGGACTTGGAGCTGAGCTAGCTGCGCCCTCTACAACTAAGACGGAAGGACAACAACTTGGCTGTTTCCCTTCCCCAACAAAAATTTTAAAAACCAATAAGAAATTCCCAAGGTGATTCTGATACAGGTGGTCAGCACAACGCATCTGAGGAGTTCTTTCAGAGTGCTAAAGAAAGATCTGCACACAGTCCATCTCCAGTGTGTTTCTGTGATATTATAAATTTAGACATTTCTGGGACACACATGTCCCCAACAATTGTATGTCACAAAATAAAAAATGTTAGAGGGATTCTGAAGTTGCTAGACCGGCACTGTGTTTTGTGTGAAAAAGCTAATAAAACATTGGTAGTTGCAAAGTCCTACTATGTCCTGGGCACAATGGTTAATGCTGAAAAATAGCTGTAAAAAACCACACATTTATTTTTTTCAAGTGCCCATAGAACAGAGGCAAAAATTGACCTCTTGTTAGGACTCAAAAAGTCTGAACAAATAACAAAGAATCTATACCATACAGAACATTCTCTGTTCACACACAAAAAAAGGAAAATTGAAAATCAGTTCCAAGATAATGCCCCAAACTTACGTTTCTTGCCAGTCTTAAACATTATCTCAGCCTTATATTTTTTAGGAGGTGGAGAGGTAAATCTAATCATGGATAGAGCTCATATGGCTCAGGTTTCACCAGTCCGAATATAACGGAGATCAAATGAATCATGAGGTCCTGATCACACCATTTGTAACCCCCTCCAGCCGTGCAGAACACAGCCCTCTCCCAAAGCTGCCCTGTTATTCAGGCTCTTGTCAAGGCCCCTATGGGAGACTGCTTGCTCCAGCCTTTCCTGCTACTTTGCTAAGTAAGCATGGCTGTCTTCCCAATGCCAAAGCCACCCTACGGTCAAAGTTAGCAGAAGAGGGATGAAGGATGGGGCAGGAAGAGGATCTGAACCAGAAGGTGTCAGAAAATTCCCCTCATACCTCCTCACTGCACATGTGCTGAAGCAGGGCTGCTGGTGCCCAAAGCTTTATCCAGACTTTCCTAAGCCTGCCAGTAGGGGTGCCAGCTAGGCCCTTCCAACCACAGCCTCCATTTTATCACCCTTGTACCCTCTCTTCAGGAGTTCCCTCACCAGAACACTTCCCTCTTGCCCAAACCATAAAGGCAGCGTCTGCAATGCCTATCTGCTGGGGAAAGGGATGGTGCCCGGAGGCGCCAATGTTCAGAAGCAGCAAGTGAAAAGGGATTGAAGAGGGAGGAGGGGACATTGAAATCCTCTCAGAGGAGAGAGCTGGCTCCTTCCTGGTTGAGCCACTCAATATGCTATTACTCATAAATAAAGTCAGATGGGGAAGAGGAGAAAACATCAGGTTTATAGAAAAGGAAGTATATTGTGCCTAAGACAAACAAACAAAGCGAAAAATAAACACACAAGAGTGAAACTAATTGAAAACTAGTGTATCCTTGATCTTGCTTCCATCTTCTTTATATCTTAGAGCTGCCACCTTAAACCTTGAATTTTGTCATTTATTTTATTTTTTTTTTAAGATTTTTTTTTACTGGGGAATTGGGGGAAGGGGAACAGACAAGTTGCTGTCCTTTTGTTCTTCAGTCTAGTTGTGGAGGACATTGCTTCACTGGCCCACGTTGGCACCATCATTGCGCTCTTCCCAGGCGAGGCAGATCAGTCACTGGCCTCTGGACGGCCGCTCACGCTGGCTGCTGGCTACACACGGTAGCTCATGGCAACCCACCTGCTGTCTCCGGCGACTCACGGCAGCCCAGCTCCAGGTTAAGCTGTTGTTCAGTATCTTAGCTGTGGAGGGCAGTGTCACTGGCCCTCATATGTGGGATCCGAACCGGGGCCCTCTGGCATCCCAAGCCAGTTCTTAACCACCGCGCCACTCGGCCGGCCCGAATTTTGTCATTTAATACAGACACTTTCTTGAGACTTCTATTAAATCATGAAAAAGTGGTAACATTTGTTGGGAAAATATTTAAAATAAGTCTTTCGGGGACATATGAATGTTCCATTCAGATTTGGGCTACTTATCACTTTGTGTAGTTTAAAATTTTAGCTTCAAAGCTATGAAAACATACAGAGGTTGTTTTTCTTTAGAAAATTTCCCCAATATCTCTCTGAGTGTTTTGAATTTGGCTAATTTTGCAAGTTCTCACTTGATTAAATAATTCATAAATGGGTATTTTTAATACGGAAAGATGAGCTGCCTCCAAGTTCTTGTAAAGAAGAAGCACTGATATTTGAGGGAACAATACCTCTTGCTAATGAGATATTTTTTCCATCAGAGGACTGCAGTTCTAAACTTGTTAACATGGGTTTAATATGCCGTTCGAATGCCTGTGCCTAATGCTAATACAAAAATGATTTTAAGGTATTCATTTATGGACTAATGGATGCTACAAATGTTTGGACCTATAATGTGAAACTTTGTATTTTTTAAAGGTGTTTTCACCTATTTGAATTTGTTAAAGAAAAATTTCACCAAGCCTTTTATGCTTGCTATGTGACCCTGAGGCTACAAGAGCCTTAAACTACTTATCCCAGAGTTCCTTGAGAACTGTGCTCACTGTTGTGATGACCAATTGAAAAAGAGAGTTTATGGGGGAGGGGGGTGTCACTTCGAGGGGTAAAAAGTATAACTATTGCACTGTGTTGTACAGCTGAAACTAATTCTAAAAAATGTGTATTTCATAATAAAAAATAATTTAATTAAAAAAAAAGAAAAAGAGAGTTTAAAATCTGCCTGGTGAGTCAACCAGAGGCCTAAACTCAGAATCTTGCCTTATTTGGTGTGCCTCATTCTTTATGTCCTATATTTAGCCATTTCAATTTCTGGTCAGGGAGACTCACTGTGTTTTGTTTTGTTGTGCTTTGTTTTCTTGACAGATATCATTCTTTCTTGTCCAGGAAGCAATAAACTCAGCTTTGGTTTTCTTCATCATTGGTGGTGCTTTGACTTGACAGATTCAAAGTAAGAGTTTTTTAAAAATAATCTTGATAAACACTGCATATCTACCATAAAATTAAACGTATAATGTAAGATGACAGTAAAAAGTTATATTGTGTAGATTATTTTGAGCTCCAAAATTTTTATCAAGTGACAAGTATTTTTGGTGAAGTCATATGTAAATCTTATGCTCAGTTCCTCACTCCACAGAAGAGAAATTTGTGTCTGTATAATAGTTTTCTAGAGTGCTTTAACTTTGTACAACATGCTATGTTGCAATGAAAGGAAACTGTAATGTCATCAAATAAATTATCCGGCAGACTTAGTTAGAAGGTACAGATATTTTTCAATCCAAAATTGTATTTCTCTCTTCAAAACACTCTTAGGCACTTCCACCTCCATCAAGGCTACTAAGAGAGAATTGCCGCAATGTATTCATTCCTAGCGCTGGTGTAACAAATTACCACAAAATGAGTGGTTTAAAACAACAAAAATGTGTTCTCTCACAGTTCTGGAGGCCAGAAGTCTGAAATCAAGGTGTTGGCAGGATTGGTTCCTTGTGGGGGCTCTGAGAGAGAATCTGCTCCATGCTTCTCATGGCTGTCTGCAATCTTTGGTGTTGTTCGGCTGTGGCAGCATAACTCCAATTCTGCCCCTGTCTTCATATGACCTTCTTCCCTCTGTCTCTGTATGCCCAAATCTCCCTCTCTAGTCATTCCACTTAGGGCCCTCCCTAAATTTTGGATGCCTAATATATACAAAACTAGAGTTCTCATACTGTGTTGAGTTGTGGGGAGACAGAAAAAATATTTGAAATAATAATTGCTAAAGTTTTTCCAAATTTGATTTAAAAACATATATATATATATATATATATATATATATATATATATATATATATACACACACACACACACACACACACACACACACACACACACACACACACACATATCCAACAATTGTAACAAACACCAAGTACAAGAAGCATGAAGAAAGATATACTAAGGTACAAAAAAATAATATCGGGGTGTCAAAAAATGTATACAAGTGGACACTTTGGTCAACGTTGCTCAAGCAGTAGTTAGCCGTAATCAGAAGTGTCTGGATGCAGAAGTCAAGCGTGATTTGTATTCATCTTTTGTTATCAGTATATATTGAGTGTTATAGTTTTCCTTTCTATATGTGTACACATTTTTGGAGCACCCTCTGTATTGCTTAAAACCAGTGATGAAAAAAGAAGTCTTCATACAAAAAAAAAAGGCACATTATCTACAAGGCGACAAAGACTAATTACAGACTTCAATCTAGTTGTGGAGGGCATTTTTCCAGAACCCATCAGCTCCAAGTCAAGTAGTTGTCTTCGATTTAGTTGTGGAGGGCGCAGCTCCTTGGCCCATGTCAGAATCGAACCAGCATCCTTGGTGTTATGAGCCTGCGCTCTAATCACCTGAGCTACCCGGACACCCTCTTTTGTTTCTTAATAATCAGCTAAAAATCAATACCCCAAAACTTTCATTCCCTTCACCATCATGGGTAAGAGAACAATAAGACAATAAACTACAGACTAAAACTTGCAAAGTTTTAGTCATTAAGGTATTTATCAGATACAGATTCTGAAATATATTTCACATGTTTAAAAACAAACAGAAGAGGGGTGACCAGTTAGTTCAGTTTGTTAGAGAGTGATGCTGATAACACCAAGGTTACCGGTTCGATCCCCGCATGCGCCCTTCTTGGGAGAGTCAACTAGATGCCATTGTAGCATGAAAGCAATGACTATGACTATGGATGTTCCCCCACCCCCCAAAAAAGAAAGAAACTGTTGACGAAAAACATCCAGCCTAAGAGAAAAGTTATAAGAGTTTATTTGAGCCAAACTGTCGACAATAGCAGGGAAGCAAAATCTCAACGGATTGAGAAAATGCTCTGAAGAATGGCAGTTTTACAGCTTATTTATACATAAAATCAAAGGAGGAGGGTTACATAAACTTCATTGGTAATAGATTAAGGGAGTGAGAGAAAGCAAGGCGGGAAAACCTCTGGGATTGGATAAAAGTAAATTGGAGAGACAGGGACTTCTTTTCCATAGGTGGGTGCAGGATATCTAACAGCTAGCTTTTTACAGCACAAAGAGATGGTAATCAGGAGACAAGCATAATAATGAGAAATTTTGCAGTTTTCAGCTCTGGTCCAGAAAAAGGATTAAAGATGTTATTTTTAGGTACAGAAAGACAACAGGCCCACTGAAAAGGCACAGATTAACTTAATGAGGAAGCTAAAGATGTGATTTCCCACCATGGCCTACTTAGTTAAAAACTTTTTGTGTGTGTTCACACCATCTTAGTTTTAGTCTTCTAAGCTTGTCAGGTTTAACCTGTGGCCCCTTTTCCGTCCACAAAACAAACAAAAGAGGTTATCATAAGTATGAAGAAGGAACAAAAGACTGTCAAAATGATCTGGCCAATATTAGAATCAAATAGAACTTCTAGAAAAGAAAATATATAATAATTGTAGTTGGAAACTCTATGTATGGCTTAGACTGAAATTAGATATAATGAAATAATGTTTTGAAAAATTATTTAGAATGCATCAGAGAGACAAATAAATAGAAAATATGACAGATCTTAAGAGACATGGAGTGCAGAGAGAGAAGGCCTCAAATACTTCTGATTACTATTCCAGAAAGAGAGGGTAAAAAGAAGAGAGTTGATGCAAATAGATAGTAATAATGACTGAGAATTTTCTAGAATCTATGAAAGACATTAGATTCAGAAGTTGCTATAAATACCAAGCAGAATAATTAAAAAGAAAATCACCTCACAAAGAAAATTCAGAACATGAAAGGAAAAAAATCTCTAAAGCAAGCAGGTTAAAAAGATAGCACAGACATGGATAAAACATTTAGACTGAATGTAAATAAATCAGAAGGTGGTAGAATAGTATCTCAAAGAGCTTAGAGAAAACTATAACCTGGAACCCTGTAACACCATCTTTCAAAATCAGGGTGAAATAAAGACACTTTCAACAAAGAGATAACAAAACCTAGGAGGCAACTAAGAGACACTTACTGTAGTAACTTCTAAAAGATGTTCTTAAGAAAGAAGAAAAGTGAACACAAAAGATCAAAGATGAAAGAAGAAATAGTGAACGAAGAGAATTATACACATATGGATTGAGGTAAACAACTGTTATGTATCTTGATTTCTGAGTTTTCTTGGCACTCCCTTAGATTCTGTGCCCGAGGCAAGTGCCTCACTCACTTTACCTCACCCTGGGGAAGAGTCTGATGTTTAATGTGAAGAGTTATATTTTCTTTCCGCATTTTCACCATGGTATTCTCCTCCTATTCCCATCCTTAGCTGGACCAGAGTCTCTTTGGTTCAATATTTTTAAAAAATGAAACTTTAGTCTCTTGCTTAGAGAAGCAAAGGAGGTCTGAGGTCAAGTACTTGTTATACTGGCATTCCAACGTTTTCCTGCTTTTATCCTCACATGCACCCCGCATTTCATTAGTATTCAGCGCCTCCTATTCCTGCTGTTTATGGTGTTCTGCGTGCCAATTGACTGAGGGCTTTCTCCACTGCTGTCTTAGGTTTCAGCTTTCTTGAGTTTCAAGAAGTCAGTTATCATTCATCTATCTCTCTTATGTCTTCCAAAATTTTGTCTTTTTTCCCCATCATTTTTGCCCTTATGATTATACTGTTTTTAATCCTTTTTCTAGCATTTTAATGGAGTTTCAGTTAGATGAGAGGCATTTTTCCAATCTACCATATTTAACTAGAAGTCTATCTTCTGTGACTCTCTCTTGAAAGAGAGAACTTTCCCCAAAACCGACCCTCCCCCACCCCCACCCCCAGCAAAGATTTCCTTTCATCTCAACTGTCAGAACTTAGTCATATTTCTGATCCTGAGCCAGTCACAGGTGAGGAGGGTGGCCATGCTGGTTCAGAGACTAATCATTGGGGGTGGAATGGGTGTGTAAGATCAACCACAGCATTCACCCTCAGGATCCTTAATTAGGGCATGGACATTCCAACTCCAAACCACTTACCCAAACCAGATCACCTCCTAAAGGCAGCGGTCACATATGATAATTCTTTATACCTTTAGATGTGCATGTGGGTATTTATTTGACAAAGATAATGATCTATTATATAAGCACAATGTGTGGAGGTCGTATGCATAAAACAGTGAGATGGTAAAGGCAAGATGATAATGAAGGTTATCCACTCAGACAAGACCTGGAATCAATGGGAGGAGGAAAGCTTTAGAGCCTGTGGCTACACTGCCTGGCTCCTGCTGGGCTACCCAGTGAGCTTTTGTTTCTGTGTAAAGAGGCATTTTAAATGTCAAGGAGCTACAAGACAGGATTATGATAGCTCTCCAGCTAAGCACTACAGCAAATTACTTCAAGGGCTCTAGTCTTAAGGTCATATTTGTACAACTGTGGACGGAAAAGAGGGCTATATATTAAACCTGACAAGCTCAGGGGAGGCCTATGTGGTAGGTCTTACAAACTCAGAGACGGAAAGTAACCACATAGGATGGTCTGAACACAAAAATTCCTAACTTAAAGTGGGTCATGGTGGGTAATCACATCCTAGGCCTGTAGCTTTCTTGACAAAGGTCAGTCTTTACCTTAAGTGAGCCTGCCTATTGTCTTTTTGCATTTAAAGTAACATACCCTTGGAATGTCAGTGTAATCCCCGTTTTCCGGACCCCTGAGGGCACACCCACTGCACCAGAGCACACGACCACAGAACCCTTCATTGTTATCTTGTTCCCCAATACTATTGCTATGTGCTATAAATGTTGTGTTAGCTATCCTGTACTCACCAATATAAAAGAAGTGTGTCTCTCTTTGTTTTACTTTTTATCCAACTCCAGAGATTTCCCCACTTTCCTTTTGCCCGCCCCCTCAATCTACCCCTAATGGATTTTACATAACCCTCCTTATGTCTCTTGCTTTGATTCTAATGCATAAAATAAGCTGCAAAACTACCATTCTCTGGAGCGTTTCCTCAATCCACTGAGATTTTGGTTCTTGGCAATTGTCATCAGTTTGGTTCAAATAAACTCATAAAAATTCTATACAAGTTTGGGCATTTCTTAGATAGACATAACAATAGCCAAATTAGACTGGACAGAATAGTTTGAGCTATTTTGTTTCCTGTGGCTTATACCAGGGGTGCCAAAAAATGTATACACATGACTTGTATTTATCTTTTGTTATTGGTATATATTGACTATTACAATTTTAATAGTTTTTTCCTTTCTTAAATTGTGTATAAATTTTTTTTGGCACCCTCTGTACATTTGGGACACTTATTTGGAAACTCCAGTTCTATTCTGCAAGTCGTTAACAGAGCTTCTACCAAATTTTATCAAGTGATGTTTTGGTCTGAAATGAAAATTTGCCATAATCATAAGGTTTGGGTTTAATATAAAATTTTAAGATAAAGTCAAGTTATTAAAAAAGAATAAAAGTTGTGGTCATATTGGTTGCCTAAAAAAATAAACCATTAAAAACATGAAAGGGTGTTTTCTCATCCTTAATTTCTGCTACAAAAACCTTGTAGTTTAAGAAACAATATATGAGATTAAAGAGGTTCCACTTTTTTCTCTCTTTTTAAATGTCTCATTAAGAGCTGTTTAAGTACATTTTTAAATGCATGTTTTAGCATAGGTTTGGATGCATACCTGAAAAAGAACCTGGGGGTCTCTGAGAACAGTATTATTTATAAAAAACTGTTAGTTGAGCTTGTTGCTAATTCAGAAACCCAGAGAATCACTGGCCACTTCCAACTTCCAAAGCTGCTGAATCATAGATTTTTTATAAAATGAAGATTCATAAAAACTATACTCTGTGACAAGGAGAAAATTCTGAGATGTTCTAAATTAAATTACACTGGCCCAAAACTGAGAGAAAGAGACAGAACTGCTTGTCTATTTAGGGCTGTTAACTAGTTAACAAAAGATGTCTCACATCCCTGTTCTGCTTTGCCTGTTGGAATTTCGGATTCATTTCCAGGTGGCTATTTCTGCAGATTATTTTAGCCAGGCAGCATCTACCTCCAGGGCCCCCCACTTATTTACATGTGGGGTTTCTGGACTGTTGCCTCATCTAATCCGCAGGAGCGGGACATTTCTTTATGTGGATTCTGCCCTCCCAAAACCACCCCCTCTTCACCTTACCCCACCGCTTTGCCTGTAACTCATGTAAATTCTAACTACTTCCTTCTTCCCCCTTTCCCTTCGTGATATATAAAAATGTTTGCAAAACTCTGGGAGGATGGACATGCTGTCTTTTCTCCCTAGCCATGCTGCTGGTAGTTTAGACCTCACACACCTTTAGAACCAACCAAGTAAACATCCAAGAGTGAAAGGGCTCTGGGAGTTGGTCTGCAGAGATGCTGGCAGCCCTGCTCTGCTCCTGCTTATTGGGCCACAGGAAATGTTATTGCCAGAATTTCTGATTTTTCAAGAGAAATGTAAAATTTCAATTTTATGTGATCTCTCTTGATTTTTAATTTTGACAAATTAAAGAACATTTTAAATAGCTTGTGACTCCACAAATATTTCTGCTGGCCAGATTCAGACCAGGACGCTTAATTTTCTAATTCTGTTCTAGGGGGAAAGCAGCATATCTTTTAGGTAGAGGATTGCTGTGTTACTTAGTAAAACATGCAGACGGATCTTTTCCCTGGGCTAGTTGACATATCTTAGTTGCTCTACAAAACAAAGCAAGATAAATGTTTAATTTCCATGGAATTTGGGGGCTAAAAAAAAAAAGAGAGAGAGAGAGAGAAGAAAGTTCTTGGGAATGAGTATGAAAGTAGATTTTAGCAATATGGTTGGTGGTCTGCACCTAAGGAGAAGGAGGTAGAAAGAAACTTAGTGATGAAATGGCTGAAGATTTACTGCGTATGTGTAGCATGCTGCAATAACCCTGTTATCGTAAACCTTCAGTGCAAGTCTGTTTCACAAAAGCATGGCAGTAGTGACAATAGGAGAAAAAAAAGCCAGAGTGACCCCATTGGAATGTTAAATACGTTTTGAAAGAAAGAACACAGTGTTATTATTAGGAACGATGAATATCAGAATGCAAATGTGTATGAAAAAGGAAAAAAATGGGTCGGTTTATTTATTTTAATTTAAACAGTGACGTGTGACCACAGGGACTTTAAAAGAGGCAATATTTTTTTGTGATTAAGGGAAGAAAAATCTGTTTTCTTCTTTCAGACACTACAGATGCCAAGCTTTTCCTGCCACCTACTGACTGTTGGTTGTAATTTTTAAAAATTTCTGAATAAGACATAAAGTAGAAAGAACAATACAACAATGTGCCCGCTTAAAAAATATTATCAATAAAGTTTGAAATCTCCCGTACATCCCTCCCTGACTGAATCTCCTTCCTCTTCAGAAGTCTCCATTATCTTCAATTATAAGTATATCATCTTAAAACATTTTAAAGTAATTTTTCTACATATGTATGTATCTCTAAGCAATGCTGGTAGTATTTTGCATGTTTTTAAAGTTCCTACAAATATCATTCTGTATGGGATCTTCTGAATGAAATCTTCTGCAGGTTTATAAACCCAAATTATGTTTATAAGATTCATCCATTTTGACCAGTGCATTGTCACTGTTGTATAGAATTCTATTTAATGGATATGTCATAATTTGTTTGCCTATACTCCTTTTAATGGGTATTTATTTAATTTAGATAGCTTCCAATTTTTCACTACTACAAACATCTCTTCTCTGAACATTCTAGAATACGCTTCCATGTGTAAATGTTGTTTCTTAATTGGATAGCAATAATGTAATTGCTTTGTCATAAAATTCACACATCCTGTTTTTCTTGTTAGTTACTGTCAAATTATTCCTCAAAATGGTTGTATTGATTGATACTCTGACCAGCAATGTATAACGGTCTTCATTGCTCTGCATCCTTATCTCTACTTGATATTGTCAGATTTCTGAATTTTTGCTGTTCTGGTGGGTATGCAGTGATATCTCTTAGTGGTTTTAGTTTCATGTCCTTTTCATGGACTTTTCACAGGATATATGAATCAACGTGGGGAAAACCTTTGCTATTGAGTCTTTTTAGAAACAAATGTGTTTAGTTTAAGTAATTTTGAATAAAGGTTTATAATCTCCTGCATAAAGATCTTGCATTTCTTTTTTTAGATATATTCTTAGGTATTTCATATTTTTTTTGCAAATGTATTGTTTTAAAAATGACATTTCCTAACTGATTTGTTGGTGCTAGGGTATATTAATGCAATTGATTTTTTATATTGATTTTGTGTCCAATAACATTGTTCAATTATTTCATTAGCCCCTAAGACTTTATTTGGAGATTCTTTTGGATTTTCTATGAAGACAACCATATTTTCTATGAATTTTGATGTTTTTTTCTTTTTAAATTCTCATTCCTCTTACCTATTTTTCTGATCTTATTACACTGTCCTGTAATGTAGTATAGTGTTGAATAGAAATAGTGAAAACCAGCACCTTTGTACAACCCTTAATCTTACTGAGAAGTAGTACTTTGTAGTCTGTTTTGTCTTTTTTTTTTTTCTTCTTCTTCTTTATTTTATTCTCTTCTTTTTTTTTCATTTTGTAGTCTGTTCTTTCTAAGAGTTTGCTTCTTTTTTTTTTTAACCATGAATGTGTGTTAAAATTTGTCTTTCTGGCCCTACATATATTGATAATTCTATTTGGTTTAATCTCCTTTATTCTGTTAATATAATAAATTACATTAACAGAATTTTTTAGACTTAAACCATCCTTGCATTAGGGGACAAACTTACCTTGAGTTTATCTCAGAGTGAATGAGCTCAGCCTGTTATTTTCTTTTCTTACACTGTTTTGTCTGGTTATATAGTACATCGGCCACATAAAATAAATTGAGGCATATTCTCTCTTTATCTGTTCTCTGCCATAAAAACTAAAATAGAACTTATTCCTAAATTCTGAGGAGTCAGTGAGAACACTCAAAGAATTCTTCATTTCACTTTACAAATGTGTAGTCTGCTAAATTATGTTAGAGGAACCTACAGAAAGAAGAAAGAGAAAGGGCTTCCTTGTGTGCCCATGAAAAAATAAGACATTGTTGAGCCAATCTGATTTGTCCAAAGACTCACACTGATTACATGAATTGGTTTCTTATATAAAGTTGCTTCTGAACTAGCAGTTTCTGTGAGAAGTATATATATATTTAAAGGCTATTACAATAGAAGTCCTGTTTCTTTATTTTCTGGGAATTCTGGGAGCACTAGAAAGTGTTCAATTAGTCTCTATAAACCAATCAGAACAGAGCTCCTACTTTAAGAGCTATCATCTAATTGATGAATACCTTCCAAGGGTATGAAAGTGCTTCATATATATAAAGAAGCAAAGGCTTTTCTTAATTACAGCCACACAAACACCCAAAAAGCTTACAGCTTCAATTTTACAGCATCAATCTTTGGTCAAAAGTAAAGAAAGAAAACAAAAATTCATCAGTCCAGATGAGAAGATATCTTCCTAATTAATTTGGACTCACAAATAGACAAATAAATACAAAGATACTCTGTTATCTCTCACTCAACAGAGAATAGATCCCCATCATCTCAAGAGATCACAAAATCTTGCTGCCACCAGTGGGGAGTAACTTGTTGGCCACATATATGTATAGGGTGTTGTTTTGCCACTCATAGAGGCTGACTTAGTGGTCCATTACACACCAGTCCCTGAACCCAGTTATGGAAAAGGACGGAGACCAAACCATGAAAGGACTAACACATAACCAAGAACCAGACACAAAATAAAAACAGAATCAGAAGAAAAAAAGAGAATCAGAGTCAATGAAAGTAAAGTTCTGTTTCCACTTGGGATTCATTCTCAGAGTCAACATATGATGTGTTAAACAGCCCCTGAGAGGCACTTCTTAGGCAACAGTTTAACTGGCTCTGACAGGTTAGTCCATGTGGAAATCCTGATGGGGGCCTCCAAAAGTTTTTTTTTTTTTTTTTAATTAAAAGCATGACCTGTCACACAAATAAGAAGTGAGCATAAGTCAAAGATTTATTTGACTTGTTCATGAGGGAACCAGCAGGATGATAAAGCTGGCTCAGAGTATTTGAAAGATTGAATATGTGTAGGTACTGAAGTCAGATGATGGAACACTGTGGCTAGATTAGAGACAAAACAGGTTAATGGCCTACAGGCTAATAAAACTACAACCTTTGGGATTATCTTTTCTATCGGACAGCAATCTCATGCATCCCTACAAGGAAAAAAATCTATAAGTTAGCAGGTGACTTCAGAGTGTTAATCCTAATCAATAGTAAAATCAAACAAAGGTACCATTTCTTAAAGAATTGAATAGTCTTTGGTAGGCCTGTTAGACAATGCTCTGGTATAACACTGAAGGGACTTGCAGTTATCCTTTGCCTTATTTCCACATTTTGGATATCAGTTCTTAACAATTGAATGCCTATTATGTGCTGAGCACCCTGATTAGCCACTTTAGTGACCAAGGTGAATGACTTGACCCTTGCTTTCCTGTATCTTACTGTCTAGCAGAGAGAGACAGCAATGGAAACAACTAAGTCAGTGCTGTGTTACAGTACTACCAGTCCTAGTCTCCACAGAGTACAGGAGAGACACAGAGGAGGGGGTAGTCAGGTGCTGCTGGGAGACCAAAACGGCCAAAGGCATCTCCCACGTGCTGGGGAGAAGAGGCCATTTCAGGTAAGGAAGACAATCAATCAAAGGCAAGAAGGTGTAAAAAGCCAGTCATGTTATTTATCACAACCACTGATTATGGCTTTTAATTACATACTGTCCTGACTTGTCACTTAGCTGCTTTGTGTAATAGCAACATTTTGGCAGTATTGTATATTTAGAGTGGGGAAATGTTGTAAAGAGGTGTTCCTTTACTTTCCTGAAAAAAGTAAGAGGCAGTGGGCAGCTCATAGGATTTGTAAAAATCAGGAAAATTGACATTTGTAACCTGGGTTCCAATCCCAGCACAACCATTTGCTAGCTGTGAGATGTTGGGTGAGTTAATACTGATTCCTTTGTGCATAAGGGTCCCCAATCCGCCTATTGCTAGCCCCATGAGGTACACAGGAAGAAGAGTGGTTCTTTGGAAACTCACAGGCAGAAAAGCAGCGGAGTCCAAAGATCTCCTGTGATTTTGCCAACCTGTGGGTCAGTGTGCTGGGTTGGGCAGAGACAGCTGGGCACACCACAAAGTGTCCAGTAGGAGAACTTCATTCCCATAATAACACTCTAGCTATGTAGGGGGAATGGGAGGTCCAAAGGGAACATTTAGGTGAAGCCATAAGTATAGGAACTTCCTAGAGGAGGAAATGGCCTTTTTAGAATGAGGGACCGCCAGACCCAACCTCTGGTTTCAGCCTGTCAGATCTCTGTTCTAGAATTATACCTGCAGGATTTTAATTGATGAATGTGACTGAGTGCCAATATGGAGATATTTATGCCATTGTAAAAAGAATTTATTACCTACATTTCCCATGAGAAGGGGACACACCACATGATGTAGGGCCAGGAGAGAAAAACCAGTTTTGGTTAGGCAGCAGTAGATAGGAGCTAGGGGAATACAGAGGCCAGAGCCTTTATTGGGGTTTCCATAGGAAAGGCGAGACAGGGTAGAGTATTTTAGGTTTGGCTTGTTTGAATAATTCTGGTGGGCTTTAGGCTATAGGGATGGTCTCCTATTGGCTTATTCCTGGCCTGGGCTGATTTAGGGCAGGGGACATTTGACTTGGAGTGTGTTAGAGGCCTTGGATCTGCCAGTCTGCACAGGAAAGGTGTTCCAGCCAAGCTGTCCACCCGCCCCAGGAATTAGCTAGCCCTGGGAAGGGCAGGTTCTCCTTGAGTGTGAAAGGGCCCCGGGAGATGTCAAACATCGTAAGATACAGAAAATCAAAACCATAATGAATATAACCTGCTGAGTCGGCTGCTTGCTAAGATATTGATGCACCTTCCGTGCCACCTCTCCTCACCTCATTTGTGATGTTGGGGCATTAATCTTAAACTTGCATCACAAGGTCACAGTGAGACTTAAGTGTGGTAGCACACACTTCGTAAATGGCAGCTATGTAACCTGTTTCACCAGCTTGAGCTTCAATAATCCCACATTAATTTTTATTGTATTATTATAATAGTAAAACACACATTAACATAAACTTTGCCATCTTAACCATTTTTAAGTGAACAGTTCAGCGGTATTAAATATATTCATCTTGTGCAACCATCACCATCATCCTTTCTCATATCCCTGTTCATCTTTTAAATCTGAGGCTCTTTACCTATTAAACAATAACACCGCATACTCCGCTCCCTCAGCCCCTGTCACATCACCATTATATTTTCTGTGTTTATCAGTTTGACTACTTTAAAGTACCTCATATAAGTGAAAACATACAGTATTTGTCCTTTTGTGTCTGGCTTATTTCACTTAGCATTATGGCTTTAAAGTTCATCCATGTTGTAGCATGTGTCAGAATTTCCTTCCTTTTTAATCTACATTTCTTCTTATGGATTCAAGTTACCATCTGTTGTTATTTCCTTACTTTAGCAGTTTTCTTCCCACCCACTTGTTATTGTCAATAGATTACTTTCTCTATGTTATAGGCCTAACAATACAATTATACACATCGTTTTACACAATTGCTTGTTAAATCAGTTAAAAGGAAAAAAAATGCAGTTATTCTGTCTTTTATAATTACCTACACAAGTACCTTTACTGGCAATCTTTGTTTTTATTTAAATTACTACAGGGTGTCACTTGCTTTCAGCTTCCTCTAGTGCTTATTTTAAGGTGAGTTGGCTAGCAATTCGCCTTAAAATAAGTACTGTGATTCCCTCAGTTGTTATCTGAGAATATTTTTAGTTCACCTTTATTTTTGTAGAATTGTCTATTTCTCCATTTAATTCTGTCTTTTTTTTTTTTTATGTTGAGCCATCCTGCCACCTGTTGGCAGCTCAGTGGCTGCTCAGCTCAGGCTGGGAGTTGAACCACTGTTGCTCAGAGCTCAAACTCTTGAGCGAGCTCTTAACCAACTGAGCCACTCAGCTGGCCCTAATTCTGTCAATTTTGCTTCATGTATTTTGATAGTCTGTTATTAGGTGCATAAATGTTTATAATTGTTATATCTTATGCTATATTAAATCTTTTATTAATATAAAATGTTCTTATAAGCTTTTTTTATTTAAAGCCTATTTTGTCTGATATTAGTATAGCCAATGCTTTTTTTGGGTTACTATTTGCATGGAGTGACTTTTTCAATCCTTTCACTTTTAATCAATTTTATCTTTGGATCTAAAGTGAGCCTCTTAGAGACAGCATATAGTTAGACCATGTTTGTTTGTTTTTTAATCTATTCTGCTAATCTGTGTTTTGATTGGAGAGTTATTCCATTTACACATGAAGTAATTACTGATCAGGAGGAACTTCTGTCACTTAGCTATTTAATTCCAATGTTTTATGGTAATTTTGTCAATTTCCTGTACTGTTGTCTTCTCTTGGGTTTCAGATTTTTTTATAGTGAAATTTTTAAATTCCCTTCTCATTTTCTTTTTCTTTTCTTTTTTTTTTTTTTTAAGATTTTTATTGGAGAATTGGAGAAGGGGAACAGCATTGGGGAGACAGACAAGTTGCTGTCCTTTTGTTCTTCAGTCTAGTTGTGGAGGACGTCGCTTCACTGGCCCATGTTGGTATTGTGATCATTACGCTCTTCCCGGATGAGGCAGTCAGTCGCCAGCCATTGGACAACCACTCACAGTGGCTCATGGCAGCTCAAGGCAGCTCATGAAAGCTCACGCCTGCTGCTGGCCAGCCCCACTGCAGCTTACGCCGTCGCCAGCGACTGACGGCAGCCCAGCTCCAGGTCGAGCTGCTGTTCACCATCTTAGCTGTAGAGGGCGCAGCGTCACTGGCCCTCATGTGGGATCTGAACCGGGGCCCTGCTGCTCAGAGCTGGCGTCCCAAGCCAACTCCTAACTAATGTGCCACTCGGCGGGCCTCCCTTCTCATTTTCTTTTGTGTATATTCTGTAACTGTTTTCTTTGTGGTTACGATGGGGATTAAATTTTACATCCTAAAGTTATAACCATCTAATTTGTCTTTACACTGCTTCAAGTTAGTGTTTCCTTTTATTTCAACCTTCAGGACTCCTCTTACCATTTCTTACAGGGCAGGTCATCATAAAAAATTCTGTCAGCTTTTGTTTAATGTCATAATTTCTCTCTCACTTGTGAAAGGGCAGTTTTGCCAGATACTGGATTCTTGGTTTACAGTTTTTTTCTTTTAGCACTTTGAATGCATCAGCCCCACGCCTTGTGGCCTCCAAAGTTCGCATGAGAAAACGTCTCTGATTTCATTCCTTAGGAGGTGCAGCTTTAGACATGCAGTTACCTGAGGTGACAGAGGTTTCAACGTCTTTCTGTGACTAATTCCCTGGCTTCTCTTTTAAACTGTGTGCCTTTATTGGTATCACACTCAGATGTTAGCTCCAACTGCCAGTTGATTGCTCTGTTTTTGATGACGCTCTGGGGGCATAAATTGCTCTGCCGTCTGATCCAATTAGATTTGGGCCCTTTTGGAGAGGAAGTTTTTGAGGTTTGTTATGTCTTCAGGAGGGCTCTTCTTAATGCCCTTTCCCGGCTGTCTCTGGTAAATTAGCTAGCCTATAATTTAGCTTGTTGCTCTAGTAGAGCTATTCGCCTTCTAATTGCTTACCACTAAATCCTTCATTGTTCTTGAGCACCCTTAGTCTTGAACTTCCCCATACTCTTCCATATAAAATCAGTTCCTCTGGGAAGAGCTTCAGAGCTCTTGGATTTTATGGGCTGCCTCTCCCCTGGGAATATTTTGAGTCACTGCTCTGGACCATGGCCTGCTTCTCTAGGATTGACAGGCCAACTTTATGAGCAGAGCTTTTTGTATGGAAGCCTTGTCTTCTCGGGTTGGCTCGCCTGGCATGGAAAGTTTAACCTGGAAGCAAGCTAGGGAGAGGTGATCGGGAGCCCAGTACTCTTGGCCTACTGCACCTGGGGTAGAGCCTCTATCCTGGGTGGTAGCTGAGTGGAAAAAGGGGTTCCTGATCTCCTAGTTGCCCTTGCCTGGAGTTTAACATTTGCAACACAAAATCAGGGGCCTGAGAAACAGTGACAGCCTGCCCTTCTCTGGGAGATACCACAGTCCTTGATTGATAATTGGGAAGAGAGGGAGGATTTTTTTTCTTGGCCATTATCACTCAGAGTGGACCTTCTGTAGCTCTGAGCTGTGTGTGTGTGCGTGTGGTGGGGAGGGTGGTGTCGGGAGAGAATAGGTTGTGGCATAAATATCACAGACTCCTGATATTCTTACAGAGATTTCGATTTTCATTTGCTGTATGCCCTTAGGACAACATGCAGAGACTTTAAATGGTTGTTTTAAATTTTTCACCAGTTACGGTAGTTATGGTTGGGAGCAGGTGGGAGCTCCTCATGTAGCAATTCCAAAAAGTCATTTGTCTATTTATTTTTAATATTGGAGTCTGTCTCACCAAAAATAGTTTAAAACAATGAAAGTTTATTCATATCCCTTAGGATATTAAAAAATGAAAATATCATAATCTCAAAACCCAAAATACTGTGAATTTAGAAAATAAAAATTCTCAACAGATTTTTAGTTTAAAAAATATTTAGCATTCAGAAAAAAATCTCAGTAGAATAAAACCACATCCAAGGTAAAAAAAGATATCAAGACATAGAATTGTAACAGACTATTACTTTGAGCAAGCTTTTCTGTTATTTTAAGTACAATAATTACAATTGCTTTTTTTGCTTGTCTGTTCATCATTGTTTGCGCTTTGATATTTGTCTTTCATATCAAGGATTGTATTTTAATACACAACTATATTAAACCATAATGCCCAGAAACATTAGTTACCATCAGACAATAGCAATGCGATTCACTCGCTGGTCATCCAATTCACTTCCCAACATTAGAAAAATAACTGAGCAGGCAAATTTATTCTTTTATTTTTCTCTTTAAATGCTATTCATGGCTATCTTTTAAAAATTCTGGAACACAAATGGAGTTTTCTTTTTACAGATCATATAGTATTTGAAATATACTATTTTATCTCAATACTGATTTTATAAAAGCCATAGGTGTTGGGTATGTGTATGTGTGAATAACTTTTTTTGTAACTAAAGATGATCAGAGATTAACTTAAGCTAAAAAATCTTTATCAAGTGAAACTTTCATTTGCCTTTACCATTAGTATTATAATTCTAAGAAAGGGATCACACAAATTATAGTTAAAAGAAAACAATGTCCTTATGTACTTGAATTTCCAAGTAAAAAGTTTTGCTAATAATTTTAAACACTTTTTCTTTACTGCAGTGACAGAAATATTTTTAGCACACATATCAGGTATACACTAAAATTAGTAAATATTTGTTTTACAAAAATTTAAAACTTCTTTAATTTGGAATTCAAACTATGCAGCAGTTCAAAGTGAGGTTTATATTTGCATTATAAACAAGTATAAAAAGAGTGGCAACTAATTCTATTCTAATCCAGAAACCCACTTTAAAGAATCTAAGCAGAATAGTTGCTTAAATGTAAATGGCAAACTGAACAGATGACCACTTGTCAGGGATATTTTACAAGGAAATTTCTTCAGGGATTTGAGGTTGAGCTAGTGTTCAATGATTTCTAAGTCCCTTCTAATTCTAAAATTCTATTATCCTAAAGTTTTCCAACAGTTCTCTTTAGAAACAATTCTTTTCACCATTACTGCCACAGATTATGTCACACATAGGTGGAAGTTTTAGTATGTTACTATATGTGCTTAAAATAAATGTCATCTTTCCGAATATGCTGCATCTTCTCCCCATTTGTTTCAGACTGAGACCTTGTCGCTGTCTCGGACTGTTTCACTATGCTTGAACAGGACCTATTTTAGCCTAAACGTTCTTTTCTTGGCAGTGTCATAAACAATACAATACATTTTAAAAAAATTCAACATGCTACATGTCAAAATCAGAAATAAGCACCTGTACCTCAAACTCCCTATGTTAAAACTATAATAAATTATTTAAATGCAAACAGTTGATATACATGTTGCTTGCTCAGTTCTCTCCAAATAGGAATTTATGTCTACTATGAAAAGAAAATAGCTTCAGGTTAAATCATAATGCAAAGATGTTAAGTAATTATGATTACCACTTTTACAATTCGATGTCGGAGTCTTGGTTCTGGAGACACACATTTTTTCATGTAGATGATAATTTAGATAAAAAATATATACTTTGGCAAAATATTTACCCACATATTCTCCAGGAATTGCTAGAGAGATGAAGTGTAAAAACAAACTACTTGGAGACTTTGTAACTTCCAAAAACAGTGACAAAATCCATGAATAACTGGAAAAAGTCTTCTGATTCATTAGAGTTAGTTCTAAATGTTATCAGACTACATGACTTCAAGTAATCTTCTAATCATAATTTTCTATTTTTTAAATACTGGTTCATCAAAAATCAAATCTCCATGAGTTAAGTACTATTCACTGGCAGCCTGGCAGTGAATTACCTGGAAAACAAGGCCTTTTGTAGGAAAGACACTTTTGAACATCGCTGTCTCACATCTTTAATATTGCCTTAAAAGGCCTGTAATTCTTCAACTATCTCAGTGTACTCTGAAATATAATTATAGTTGGAACAGTTATTCGAAATCCAAGTAGATAAGTCTTATGGCAGTATTTGTTTACTCAGAACATATTTCATTTCAAATATATGTAAAATTTATCACAAAGTCAATATAATTCACAGTTTGAACAGAAAACTCAGTGTTGAAATCTCAACATTCAGGAAAATAAACACTACTTATTAGGTTGCTTTTGAATACAAATCACTCATTTAAGTAAATGGGATATAGTTTCTAAATTGTATTAGAAGTGAAGAAATAATTTTTTATGTGAAGCCTTGACCAAAATCCATTAGTGAAGTTCAAGATTACCACATTATGGTACAAATCAAACTCTCCTGACACAACCAATTTGCTAGAGATTTGGATACAAATATAACTACAGTTGGGGAACTGGATGTCCCTTACTTAGCTCGGGTAATGAGAGAAAAAGGCATACTATGGATCAGGTCCCCATTTTTATTACTTCATTGATAACGCCTACTTGTTTATTAAAAAGTATTTCTTCCACTGAAGATATATTTCTAATTTTATAATGCTAAACAGTGGGGGGGGGGCAGGGAAAGAGGGACCTATTTTTAAAAATTCCATTTTTTATAAAGTTACTTAACCATGTTAATTAGGTATGAAATGACTCTTCATTTTCTGCTCTAAAGACAACCAATCTTTTTTTTTAAGTATTGACTTGCCAATGTATCTTTGACGAGTTATTCAGAAAGATAAATGAATCTTCTGACTTTACAAATAAGAATGTGTGAATATAATTATACATATTCTGAGAAGTTGTGTCCCATAATCTAATTTATACTTCTGATTTAAAATATAATCAAGTTCTCTCAGTAAACTGCATTAATTTTACATTTTAAACTTAAATCATCCTTACTGTACCGTTCATTCTGCTTCCTTTTTATGTTTACATTATTTCTGTAAATACTCAAATTAAAAAAAACAAAACAAAAAAATCCCAATCTTGAAACCAGCTTACACTGGAACTCTGAGGTTAATTTGTAACTTCTAAAATATTTTGTTAAAACGTAAAATCCCTGAAATTACAAACAAAAAATTAACAATTTTACAGTATATAACTAATTTATTTTTTTAAAAAAATATTCTGAATTGTTTTTGTACAATTGTTTCATTTTTTCAAATGAAACTCTTTTATAGGCTACAAGAGAGTATGTGGTATCGCCCCATTAAAAACCAATACAAATTTTTTTTTATGCTGGTACTTCAACTATTTCAAAGTAGTCATTTGGTACAATCACATAACCTCTCTCTGATATGTCGTCTTTCTCTTTCTGGAAGTGTACAACCTCCTTTAATTTTTCAAGCTGTCGTTCTTGTCTTCTGCATCGCTGCTGTGCGGTCTTGAGCTTCTTTCTGAGTTTTTCCACTTGTTGTTCTAGCTGATGAATCCTTTTTCTCTGGTGCATTGTGTCCTCCACAGTGTAGTTGTGATCACAGAAAACTGAGAGATTGTCAGGGGTTTGAAGAGGAGGCATTAGTAATCCAATAGCAGCATCAACCTGGGAGATGGGAGGTGTCAAAGGAGGTGGGGGAAGCTGTTCTTGGGGCTCCAGAAGATCGTCCTTCTAAAACAATGCAGAGCATGTTTGAATTTATTAAGTAGGAATAACAGTTTAAAAGAATTCATCTGTGGAATTTAAGAATATTAAACTTAAAAAAAAAAAAAAGAATCCTTGGTAAAGAAACATTCCAAAATGAGAAAATAGTTTGTTTTAATTATACTTTTCTACCTGAATTAGAAATGGAGGCAAGAAAGAGACAGAATGACTAACAAAATTTAATTAAATACTACGCACTTAAAACTGAGGAGAAAAATACTTTGAAACTAAACTGTCCAACTGGTCTTAAAGTAAATTACAAAGTTCACTTGAGTTTCTTAATGTGAGGATATTTAACTTTAATAAACTGCATTTTGTATTTTTTAAAGGTATATCACTATTAACAGTAGTTATTTACAAGTGATAGGTTCCAGGTAACATTTATTTTCTTAATACTATTCTGAATTTCCCAAATTTTCCACAATGAACACATTAATTTTATAAATAGAAAACAACCCAACATTTTTAAACACTTATTACCTTGTCATGTGGTTCAGTACAAAGAAATATTGTGGGTACAGCATTCTCTTTCAGTAACTTGTTGTTGCACTCCCTCTTGAAGCAGTCTGGAGTAAAGTGTTCCGAGCAAATACTGCTATACTTGGTGGGTTTAAAGTTTTTTCTTCTGACAGCTGCCTCCCATTTTTTACAAAGACTAGGTCGAGTAAGAGGAAACCTAAGAAAATGACATAATTCAGTTCTCTGACTTTATTTAAAAAAAAAAAAAAGGTACATCCAAACTTTCCTACTTACGAAAAGAACTATCTTACATTGGTGTTAACACATTAAGGAATATTTGATTAAAACACTACTTCTGATATTTGTTTTTTTGACAGTTTTAGTTGTGTCTTATTCACCTTAGTTCATTAAAACTGTACTTGTTTTAAAGATCCTATAAATAAAATGACCTCCCACTAATGTGGGATATAAGTCACCCCTCCTAGAACAGTATTTTTCTTTTTTTTATATAAAGCAGTATTTCTTATAGAAATCTTATTGGTCACACAATAGTTTAAAGAATGTCAGATATAATGATATATACAATCTAAACAAGACAGGTTAAGAATTTATATCATGTAAAAATACATATTAAAAGTTAGCCATGCAGTGGGAAAAGTAGGTGATGAAAAGTTGGGGGTGGAGGGCCCATACATAGTATATTGTTTTTGCCCCTTCATTATAGTAAATAACTTCCAGTAACAAATGCAGGTATTCCACACACTTCTAAATACACAGGGGTAAATCAAGTAGCTCTCTTATCGATCTCATTTATTATTGTTTAAATTTTTACGTTGAAGACACTAAAAGTTTCAAGTGAAATACATACTATAGGGTAAATGTGTATTAATTTTTTTACCAGTGATTTTATGTGTACTGCAAAACAAAACTGCCTGTTTCTATCTATCTACTGAGAAAAAGAAACTTCTAGTTCTCTTAGAATCGGTCAGACAAAAAGGAATAATCAAATTATATACTTAAATCATTAGATGAAGAACTTAAAAAATTATGTGATTTACCTCTTGACCACTGGAATATGTCCATTAGGCCCAGATAAAGGGAGGTGGGAAGAGTTTAAATTTATTGTGATTTTTTTTTTTTGCCAAGTCAAGGATTTAATAAGCTGGGGGGATTGGAAAGAAGCCAAAGAAGGATGTTTCCACGCTATGTTCCAGTTTCTTTCCCATGTAAGGTATGTCAGAGCCTTATCTATTACCATGAGACTCTCACCAATCTTTACAGAAGTCCCTTTTCTTTGCCTGGTGTAGCTCTTCCCACTGCCACCATGTTTGTTTCTTCTGACAGCTGTGGAAACTGGGGAAAAGAAGTACTCCTAGAAGATTCTTGCTGGAAATGGCCTCTAGCAGTACAAACTAGGGTAGCAATCGCTGGTAAAATTCAGCACATAGGGCCTTCTGACTCAAGGACTACAAGTGCTCAGGTTGTTTGTGAGGTTTTGTCAAGATTTTTCCCATCTCTTCCCCCAAAACTGTCCTTTTAGATAAGGGATGAGATGTAGAAGGTTAGCCCTTTTTTTAATTGAATTAACAGCCAGCAGAATCTCAATAATTCTGATGTATGAATGTCATCCTTAACTATTTTGCAGTGGCAATGAAGGGTTTTCCATATTTTTAGATCTCCTCTGCCACATCAGGAGAAATGGGGAGATGGGAAGCTGAACACATATGGTTGTGTTACAACCTCCTGACCTATTCCTACACTTTCAAACTACTGGAGAGGTCAATTCATTAACTTTCAGAAATTCCAATAATTCAAGAGGTAATATTAGGATATAACGGAACTGGATCCTAGGAGTGTTAAACGTTCTACTCCATTCTCATAAGGGGGGAAACATCAACACTCAAGATCTCTCTATGCTCTAGGCACTTGTATTTCTGTATGGTCCCTCTCATGTTATACTAAACATGTAAAAATGCATCCACATCCGCTTTTAAACATAAATGACTTCCACCAAAAAAACCCCCTGAATGAATATTTAAAATTTTGCTATTGTAATTATTCAGCTATGAATAATTCTTGTAATTCACCGATTCTAATTTCTTAGCTACAATCATTTACAGCAGGGAATTCTTGAAAAAATTTAACGTAAATGTAATAAAATTTGTAAATACTGTAGAATTTGGCTGAATGAAAATGCCATCGTGTCACATTTTGCAGACATTTATCATTAAGTCATTTCCATTTTGCAATTTTTTTTTCAAGAGAACATTTTCCCTCTAGGATAAAACAGTCCTGAATGCTGTGGGGGAGGTTCTATTCTAGTGCCTTCCTCTATGCACCCATAATAGCTCATATTCACCTTGATTATAGTACTTGATCATGGGTCCGTATTATTATTGTCCATGTTATCATCATAGTGTGTTGAAAACATAAAGTATTCATCTTAGCAATACTAGAAACTGTCTCTAAAATTTAAGAGGTCCTTACTGGTTGGTTCCTAGAAATTGGGTCAAAAACATTCTCCCTGAAATCCTGGCCCAAAATCCATCTATAATGATGCTGGCCTACCATCCACAGCAAGGACGAAAAGAGTGACTTCTTTTTAAAGGTCTCCGTTTCTATTTCAAATTTATTTCTAGAGTTATTACCACCTCGCTTTTCTACGACCTAGGAGTGAAACCCAGATGCCTCTCGGCCTGGAGACCTCACTACCTACAGAGCCTCTTGGCACTGCCCGCGGGCCCGGCACCCGCCAACCCCAGGCTGCGAGCAAACCTCGCACCAGGGTGGGATCCTCCAAAGGGAGAATAGATCACCGGGGTGACGCGCGCCGAGATCGCGCAGCCTGGGGCACCCCGGCGCTGGCTTAGATTACAAGCGGACACGCCCATCGCTCCACGGCCTGGAATAGACCCCGAGGAACGCCCGGCCGCGCCCCGCCCCTGCCTCCGCCCATCTCGCTAGGTCTCGCGCGGACACGCGCCTGGCTCCGCCCCCGAGCCTAAACGGCCGCGCGCCCCCAGCCCGAGCTGGGGCAAGCCCCGCGAGGCGCGAATGTACTTACTTGTGGAAAGACACGGGTTTATCCTTATCATAACGGTTCTTGCAGCCGTAGGCGGAGCAGGACTGCACCATCCTTCTGGTCCTCTGTCCTTCACTTCTGCCGCCCCAGCAAGCAGGTGAAGCTATCAATGTCGCTGCGGTCGGCTTTGACACCCTCACTTCTTCTGTAGCTTTGGCCAACAGTTACAGTGAAGATAGCTTCACTTGGAAGTGACTAATGTGCCCGTTTTGTTGTTTGTAGTAGCAGGAGGACCACAGCCCTCTCCCCTCTCCCATCTCCAAGATGGCGAAGGCAGCTTCAACCTCACTTCTCGCGAGGAGTTCGTCCTACCGTCTCTGATTAGCCCTGAGGTCAGAGGTAACGTTCCCTGAGAAGCAGACCATTGGCTGAGGTCCGGCGTGTTGCCCGGCGGGCTCAACGTTGCGGGAGTGGGCGGGGCCTGAAGCTTCCGGAAGGAAGAAACAAACAGCTTGTTAGAGGAGGCGAGGGAAGCGGAATGTGAACCTAGGGTTGGGCTCCGCCGCCGATGGTTTTCTTGAGTTAATTGATCTGGGGCGGTTTAGTGTGGAGAACAATACGGTCTGTTGGGTCCTCTGGCCTAAAGGAGGGCAGGTGTAAAGCTGAGGTCGTTGGGTAATTGCGCCCATTTCTTTAAACGGCAGCCACTCATTGTGTATGATTTGTAATAATTATGGAAATAACCCAAATGCCCACTATTGAATGAATAAATTGTGGTATCGTCATATAATGGACTACTATACAGCAATCAAAATGAAGTAGTATGACACACAATATGGATGGTTTTTACGTAATGTTGAATAAGTCAGACAAAATACACTATACGATCCTTTTTTAGGTAAAATTAAAAGTCTGAAGCGGTTACTTTGGGGGAAGAGGCAATGAAGGGACTTAGGGGATGGTGGTAATGTGTCTTGACTGAAGTGATGGTTAAACTGTTCACTTTATGATAATTATCTGACCCTTATTTATAAAATGGTGTTTATTCTACTTTAGTAAAACAGCTTATTAAGCAAATGAGCCACACAAGATAAGCAAAACTGCCTTTTATTAGCGAATGAGCGATATTTGTATGTTCATTTGATCTCTTCATTTGACCATTTAAGGGAAAGACAATACATAGGGATACTGAAGGTTAATTAGAATTTTTGTTTCTCAACCTTAAAAGGCCAAGAGCTAATTATTTACTGATATAACACTTTTTAAGGAAAAAAAAATTTCACCCTTGACATTTAAAAGAGTTTTGTACAATTATTCTCGAAGGATAAACTTTTGTCTTCTTTGATAAACTGAAGAAAAATAAGTCACTTGTTTTGCCATAGGAGAGGGCTAAGGGCTATAAAGATGTTTTTAAACTAACTAATATCTAACAGGTTAGATTTTAATTTCTACCCAACTATGCTTTTTCTATTAGCAATTTTTATTTATTAAAGATACTCTAGCATTCATTCTCTGTGAGCCTCATTATCTTCATCTGTGGAGTAAGGCTGTAGGACTAAATGAGGAATTCTTAATTTTGAATCCATGAATGGGCAGGTCTTGAATCCCCTGAAAAGAAACTGAAATTATACATACATGTGTGTATCATTTTTCTGGGGAGCTATCCATAGCTTTCACCTGATTTTCAGAGAAAATGCAAAAACTAGGCAATTTGTAAGGATCCTTACAACGCTAATATTCTAGGATTAGTGAAACAAGATTTTCATGTAGATAAGAATTAAAGGTTTTCTCTAATACTGATTAGAAGGGTGAATGTTTTGATCTGAATATCAGGTATTTTAAAAGTTTTTAATTTTGTGTTTTAAAACATTAAAATCAAAACTGTTAGGTATCAGTGAGTTTAAAACTACTTTCCCAGCAAAAGGCCTACAGCTAAATACCACTAGTCTTAAAAAGAGAATAAGTAAAGTATCCAAACATGCTCAGTGTTTTCTGACAGTGTTTATTCCTCTCATGCACCAATCTGGAACATGGGATGAGTCAGAGGATACAATTGGATGAAGATGACAGTGACTGATAACACCTCAAATTTGCTTGCAGTCTATGACTCTGCTTAAAAACACTGATGCCATAAAAATGGTCTGGTTCTGACAGAACAACATTTCAATGATTGTCTTTATCTCTGTGATTGTCAACAGCCCTTAAAGCCTACTGGCCTGGTCCTGGCAGACAAGCTTTAGGGCCTTCAAACTTGGAGTGCCCTTTCTTATCTAACTCAGTCCCAGATTTATGGATTGCTGTTTAGCAAAACAGAAGAGTCTGGAGTACATTTAGTGTTTTAAAGAGAAGGCAAAGAGTGCTAACATAAGGACACAGACTCAGAAAAGAACATTTCAGTTATCAAATACACACTCAAAAGGAATAGGTGTGGAGAATCAGGGTGCAGGCCTAATCTCTAATTCCAATTCCACCCTTCTTGTCCAGAATTAATATAGATTGCCCAGATTAAATAATTTTCCTCAAAAACATTTCTACTTTTTAAATTTAAAAAAGCCTAAGCAAAATTAATTAGAAATGTGACACAATATTGGATGTTCATAAGTGAAAAGGAAAGCCATTGCAACCATTATATTGAATACTATTTCAGGAATTTTATTTTTTATTTATTTTTAAAAAGATTTTATTGGGGAATTGGGGGAGGGGAACAGATAAGTTGCTGTCCTTTTGTTCTTCAGTCTAGTTGTGGAGGACGTTTCTTCACTGGTCCATGTTGGTATTATCATTGTGTTCTTCCTGGGTGAGGCAGTCGCTTGCTGGCCACTGGACAGCCACTCACAGCGGCTTTTGGCAGCTCACACCGGCTGCCAGCTGCTCATGCTGGCTGCCAGCCACTCACAGCAGCCCACTGCAGCCTCACTGCAAGCCTATACTGTCGCCAGCGACTCATGGCAGCCCAGCTCCAGGTGGAGCTGTTGTTCACCATCTTAGCTCTAGAGGGTGCAGCATCACTGACCCTTGTGGGATCCAAACTAGGGCCCTGCTGCTCAGAGCTGGCGCTCCCAAGCCAACTCTTAACCAACACACCACTTGGCTGGCCCAGGAGTTTGGAATTTTAAAGCAAACAATATTAAAGAAATAGGAAGAAAACAAATACTTTTTAATTTTAGTTATGTTGCTTTTATTCAAAAGAATAGCTGCTTGACAAATTCTTAAATCATGAAGTTTGAACCAAACCGTCAATCTTCTGCAATAACTCTGTGAGGTAGGTATCTGCACAGCGACAGGGACCAAGAGTCCTTTCTTCCCTTGCTTTCAAAGGCTGAAACCACTGTCCTAGTGGACAGTTAAACAATTTTTCATCCTCTTGTTCCCCACAGACCTGCCCAAGTTACCATCTGTTCCTGGGGTTCGACCATCTGTTTTTGTGAAGGTTACAGTATTGTTTACAAAAATCCAAATTGTTGCTTTGATTTATATGACCTCACACTCAATCATAGAAGTATTACTATGTTTAAAACACTGATTGACTCTACTTGCTTTAAATACTCTCTCAGGTCCTTTCTACATTTATTACATATGTAGATCCTTTCTACATCTCTAAAATTCTGAGATGTCAGTATGTACCCTTTTGAACTTAATAAGACCTCAGATCATACAGTGTTTTTGTATGTTACAAAAGTTGGTACAATACAACTCTACCAGGAAAGTCTCAAAAGGAATTCCAAATATTACAATAAATCATAATAACTAGAAATGTGACACTTGAAGCAGAACACATGCACAGAAAATGAAATCCTTTAAAAAACGACATTGCTACATAGCCCCAGATCAAGTTTGTAATTGGTAGGAAATGCATTTCTAGTCTGGTGTAACAATTTCATACTATTAGCTTTTGAAGTTGGTAACTGCAGCTGAAATGTTTTCTATGAAGTATGCTACCCTATTAGATATTTGATTTGGAAGTAGAAAATTAGGATTCATGAAGTCTTGATATGTCATCCTTCCAGACCTTTCCTCTTAGGCGCCCCAAGCTATCCTACTCCAGTGTGTTCCAAAAGACTTCCAAAGGACTCCAGTTTCTCTCCTGCTTCCTCTCTTCGTAATAACCTTCACATCTATCTGAACCCATGCCAGAGTCCTACTGAGAGTCCAATACCAGTTCAGTCACTTATTTGTGCATGGCTTCAGAAAAAAAACCTTTCATCTATAACACAAAGATTTCGTCTATGAAAAGGAAGACAATGCCTTGCCTTCTTCACATAACTGTCTTAAGGATAAAATGAAAGGTATACAAGAAATTGCTTTAATTATAATGTACTATATTTAAGTATTGTTCTTATGATAAGCAACAGCTTTGTCCTAGGCCCAAATTAGAAAACACTTATTGATATTTTATTCATCATCTCATTAATTGATGGCTAATCTGATTAATTTGAGAGACTGTGACAGATGTTCTTTTTCTCCCTATATCTATAAATAGTGAGGCTCATTAATACATGAATGGACAGTGTGATTATCAGTGATTGCAGGTGACAAAGCCAACACCCCTGGGCATCAACGACAAAGCTGCTGTCCAGTATGCTAATGAGCAGTGCCAGCTGAGGGAGTTAGGACTTCATAATACTTGAGGTTTTTACTCTTCTCAAAGAGAAAACTGCAGAAGAGAGCGTTAGACACTTATGCTGTAGCCATTAAAAACCAAGGTAATTTTCCTGTTGAATCACCTCAGACAACATTTGCTCATTCTGCATAAGACCTGAGGAACTTGGGCTATACGCTGCCATCTAGGAACAGATTACAAAAGTTTTCTGATTAACCAAATTTGTCCTTTCTGTTGCTCTAGCTCAGCAGTAATTTCTCTTGTCCAATTTAAAGTGTTCCTAGTATCCTCCTAAGGTCTTATTGATACTCAAGCCATGAAGAACCACTTTCCTCAGAAATGCATCAAGCTACTATGTGTCTGCAGTATCACCCAGGTTCCTGAAAAATTCCCTTTATAAGTTATTTTGATATGCTATTCCTATAAAAGGACCAAACTCTTGTTTAAATGTCATAGTTAAGAACATAAGTGTGCTGGCTGGAAATAAATTTCTTACATCTTGTTAATGCTACTGATTAATAAGTGTTCTGTAAACCAGAATGTGAAATTAAGTTATAAAGTTCAAGTTTCTTTTAACTTTCAGCTCATAACAAAGAATTACATCAGAATGGAAAAGCAGAACTGCTCCAAATGAACAAAAGCTAGCTAGTACTAAAAGAAACAGTTTTCCCCCAATATTGTACAATATTTTATTGTAACAAAAATATTTAGATCAATCTCATAGCAATATATTATACAGGTACTCACTGAGAAGGATAAATTTGATAATGTGTACATTTAACAATATTTTACTATACATCCAATTAATCTGAGTAATTTGGAGGAAAAGAAAAAGATATAAATCCCTTTTTATATAATTCTGTATTTTTTCCAGAGACTTTATAGACAACACAATCAAGATACAGCTGTAAATTATTATAATTCTAACCTTAATATTAGAACCTGCAACATGTAAAAATTCCGGTCATGTATTGCTAGGTATTTGCCAAAAAGCTAATCAAATGTTTGTAATACAGCGGTTTTAAGTTTGTAAGATAATATTCAAATGCTTTATACTGCCATGGGTCCTTTTGTCTGAGTTTACATAGTAGCTCAAATACTTGAGTAAACTTTTTTTCACCTGTTTAGTCTCTGTGTTATCACTTCTCTGTACATAATAGAGATGTAGATAAGCAACAAAAAGATGACAAAGAAATCATCTAAAAAGCCTAAAATTCCAAACAAGGCTTCAGGTACAAAATCTAGAGGTGATATAAGATAGAAAAAAGCTCCCATTAAACAAAGTATTATCCTGATACGGAACATCCAGAAAAGGCCCCCGACTGAAAACATTTCCCTGAATGCATGTCTCAGTAAAGTGGGTAGATCCATAATTCTTTCCATAATCTGGTAGGGGGAAGAACAAATGTTATAATTTGGCATCTAATGTGTCAAACTTCAAAACAATGTAATTTTCTTACAACGTGCAAACTCATTTAACATGAACTAAGAAATTTCACATATTGATTGGACACCATATTTTCTAGCTATGCATTTTATTTTAAAATAGTCCTTTGATTACTAAGTTCTTATAAAATAGGCCTTATTGCAGATAATTGTAAAGCAACTAAAATAACAAACTTAAAATATAGGATATAATAAAATAAAACTCAAGTTATCTCTAATTTGGGTTAGTAAAATAAAATAAATGAATATAGGATTAGAGTCTGAGGCTTGAACTCAAGTCTCAGCTTTAAAGTCAGATCTGGGTTTGAATTCAATGTCAATCACTTATTATCCAGGCGACCTTTCAGGAAAGTTGTGTAACCTACTAGAGAGCAGTAAGTCAACAACTCATTGAGTACTTATGTGTCATGAGGACTTTCAAGAACTAAAAGAAATATTGTATATAAAAGACCTTTATAAATTGCTAGATAATATATAAGTGGTATACATTAAAGATACACTAACTTTGATGGCTTTGACAGTAAGAATACCAATGAAACTGATCCCTTCTTAGGGTGTTTATTCTGTTTAGCTTAAGCGAATTACTAATTGCTACAAAGATTTTGGAATGACAGACCCTACTTTTCTGAAAAGGATTAAGTTCTGAATGTTTACAGAAACACACATCACTCTTTAGGTTTTTACACAAGTGAGCATAATTTTCACAGCTGAAATTTAACAGATTACATAAATTTTAAAAGATTGAAGGACATGGAGAAATTGGAACCCTCATACACTTGGTGGGAATGTAGAGCCTCTTTGGAAACAGTTTGGCAGTTTATTAAAATATTAAACATAGAGTTACCATAATATCCAGCAAATCCACAATGAAGCATATACCCAAGAGGAATAAAAATGTGTCTACACAAAAACTGGTACATGAATAATGTTATGGCAGCGTTATTCATAACAGTCAAAAAGTGGAAACAATTCAAATGTCCATCAACTGAAGAATGGATAAATAAAATTATAGATTATTCAGCCATAAAAGGCAATGAAGTCCTAGCATAGGGAATATAGTCAATAATACTGTAATAACTCTGTTGTGTCAGATAGGTACTAGATTTGTTGGGGTGATCACTTCGTAAGTTATATAAATGTCTAATAACTATGTTGTACACCTGAAACACAAATATAATATTGTATGTCAACTGTAAGTGAAAAAAAAAAAACAATGAAGTACTGAGATGTGTTACAACATGAATGAACCTTGAAAACATGATAAGTGAAATGAGCCAGAGACGAAAGGTCATATATTATATGATCCCATTCAAATAAATGATGAAATTTCCAGAATAGCCAAATCTATAGAGACAGAACGTAGATTAGTGGCTGCCAAGGACTGGGGAGAATGGGAAGGGACTGCTGAAGCTTTTGGGAATATGAGAATATGCTTAAATTATATTATGGTGATAATTAGATTATATTTACTCTGTAAATATACTATAAATCATTGAATTATATACTTTAAACAGGTATCTCTGGCATGTAAAGTACATCCAAATAAAGTTGTAAAAAGAAAAAAGATAGTACCAATATCTTTATATGACCTTGAGTTTATTCTCTGACTGCAAATTTCTCATTTGTTAGTTGTTGTTAATTGGTTACATGATCTATAAGGTCCTGTGTAGTAATGACCTACCATGACTCCTTAACATAACTTCTTTTATTATCTCATTTCTCAGGCTGGTAAATGCAAAAGAAACTGAACAGAGGAAGTAGATCACTTCCTGTGGTCATTCCACTGCCCACAGTTCAGCTATTTTTAATCTGTATAAATATCATAAATCGAACTCTAGGTATGTATTTTATTTGTTTAACAAGTGCCAAATAAATTGAGAGGGAGATGGAGACAAAAATGGGAAGAATTGAGAGAGTGATGAGAAAACAGTTTTAAAAACTCCACCACCAGTTAAAGAAAATCTTGTAACTTCTTTTGGAAAACTAGTCACAAAAGGACAAAATTGATCTTTTTAGGATCACTTCCTATGCTAATTTTCTATTCTCTATGGAAGAAATATTTAAAGCAAAACAGCTAAACAGCCTTTGCAGGGTCTGAGATAAATTAAGTATTCTAATAACTAGCCAGTATGTCTTTTGAATACTTTTCTGTCCTTTATCAGAACTATTTTGTTCACTTCTGATCGCGTATCATTTATACCAAATCTGTAATAATTAGATAAATATGAAATGGGTTAAGAAATGTTTTGTATAATAATCACAATCTTACTCCAACTTTGAATGAGGTAGAGTGTCAAAGTAAGAGCTAAATGTCGTTACTATATTGTAATTTCATCACATACCAAGCTTTCTTACTCATTAAATATATATATATATATATATATATATATATATGACAAAAAATAATAGAGCAATGGTATGCTTCACACTTAAAAATATGGATATCTTAAAATTATTTTTTTTAAGTCCAGTGGTAGGTCTTAAATTTAAAATATTGATTTTTAAATAATCATCCTATAGATGTCACTGAAGGATATGTAAAAAAATTGCTGGATAAAAAATAGCAGAAGCTCCCAGATAACTATGGGGGACAATAGTGATTAGATTAAGTGTTTCTTGTTGCTTTAACACCCTAAAAGATTTACCCATTATTCACAACAAGTGAAACTATACCTTTAAATATACATGACATCACAGAATAAGGAATATGAGCAAGGGAGTACAAGAGCACATAGTTGTTTAATACTGAAGCATTTTAATAGTTTATATTCTTGGCTGGAAGTAGTACTATCAATTTTTGTTGTTTTTTTATTTTTATTTTTATTTTTTTTAGCTGAGCCATCCTGCTACCTGTTGGCAGCTCAGCGGCTGCTCAGCTCGGGCTGGACTCGAACCGCTGTTGCTCAGAGCTCAAACTCTTGAGCGAGCTCTTAACCAACTGAGCCACTCGGCCGGCCCAGTACTATCAATTTTTAAGGATTATTCATTAATTTATTCAACAAACATTAAGGGCCTACTCTATCCCAGACACTGAATTTAGCAATGAGAATATAGTAATGACTAAATGAATAGTCCTTGGTCTCAGGAAGCCTTTAGTCTACTGAGAGAAAATGAACAAGGTTTGAGTACTGTTTGTGACAAATGCTATGAAGGAAATACACAGAGGGCAGTAATAGAGAATACCTTGGTTGTTGGGGAAAGCCACTCTGAGGGAGGTCTATTTAAGGACTACCTCAGGGATGAGAAGTCGGCCATGAGAAGGGCAGAGAGACAAGCATTCCAAACAGAGGAAGTGGCACATGTGGAGGCAATAAGGTGGAAAGACTTGGAGCATATTCTGAGAGCAGGATGGAGGCCAGTGGAGCTGAGGAGGGACAGGGAACGTGGCACAAGATGTTAGGGAGGGAGGGACCAGGTCACACAGGGTCTTATGAACCACAGGAAGGAGTGGGAACGTTATTCCAAAAAATTCCAAGTGTTAAAACACAAGAGTATCATGGCCTTACTTATGTTTTCAAAATATTACTTGGGCTGCTGTTATTACTCTGCTAAGCAAGAGATGATAGTGACTTTAATCTGATGGCTATAGACACAGGACATTTTGATGAGGTAAAAATGACAGGATCCCCAAGAAAGAAAAATGATAGGACTTATTTATAGATCAGATGAGGGGAAGTTAGGGAGAGGAGGAAATCAAAACTGAACTCTGTAAGACTGAGAAAAGAGTTAACTGAGTTAGGGAGGGAATCAGTTTAATATTGTACATGTTAAGTTTGAGAATGCCTGTGGAACATCCAAGGTTGGATGTGAGCTACGCGGCTAAATAGGTAGTCTAGGAGGAGGGGTGTGGGCTCTCTACATACTAAATTTGTACTTAGCATATTCTAGTGTATGAAATACATATTCAGTCATACACACACTTCTAGAATTCTTTGTTAGATTTTTGAGAAAACAAATAAATGCGACAGTTTTTAATCTATCAAATGCTTTTTTTTAGGGGAAGGGTCAGCTGTAAAATCAATGTTTAAAAATAGAATGCTTTTGAATAGGTAAGATGACATACAAAAAAAACCCCCAAAAACCCCCAAAACCTAAGGTTTATGGCAACATTTCAAACAGGGGCCAGGGTAAATACAATAGAGTAAAACACAATTGTAAAACTCTCTCCAGAAATTGTCAGTTGTAAGTTTCTCATAAACTGTATTTTAGAATAACATAGGAGTTGATAATTTTACATTTCCCTCCAATATTTCCTATTGCTTTCTTGCTAGTATGTCTTTCATAAAAGATTTTTATAATGCTTCTTTTTGTTTTTTAAAGATAGGATAACTGTAATCCTTGGCAAAGCTGTAACTCAGTGAACGACAACATAATGAAGGTAAAAACTTTACCCAACACAAATAAACAATGAGATTTTTCATAGCGAAAGAATATTTGTCGGTAAATCTCACTTTACAAAAGAGACATATCATTATACTCTAACTTTGCACCTGCTATAACATTACTTACAGATCTGGGCTGCCCTGAGAATCTCCGGTTATAATCATTAATGTCTTGATGCAGTGGTGCAACATCCTGAGACTGGTCATTGTCACCAAATACTGGTAGCAGTAAAGTTACCTGTATATTACAGAAAAAACTGTTATACCTTTCTGCAGCATTAATTATTTTCATTTTGTATTATTCAATAAAATGAACAAAGCTGAATTTATATTTCACTCATTTCCTTTAGTAAAGGCAACACAGGGGAGGAAGTAAGCTATTATTACCTTACAATAAAATCCAATGCAAAATGTAATTTGAATGCCTATAAAACAAAATAGGCACCTTATCCAAACACAGGTTCTAATATTTTCCAGTCCACACCAGGGATAAAGTCAGTAGTTCTCTGTTTGGGCTAACATATATTTGATGATATAAAAACGATGAGAAAACATTCAGGAGCAAAGTGGCATAAAATATATACCTATTTGAGAGAAAAAATAAAGGATTTCTTTTTCCATTAAAATCACGATTCCTTATCCTCATTGGTATTTAAAATATCTTTGAATGTTACCAACCATAATACAGAGATTACATAATACAGAAACCAGCTCTCAATCACCTATCCCCACTATAATAAAAAAGGTAATTCTTGATACTGTTACATAAGATAATACATTTAATCCCTTTTGCTCCATGGTAAAGGTAAGGAAACACAAATATCTCAGGACCACACTTGGTAATCTGAAGAAGATAGTACCCTGAAAAATACCTATAGACATGGTCACTGTACAATGGGATAAAAATGGGAAGTAGTGACAGACTTAGGTTTATATCATCTAGCTTTTATCATTCCTCAGTTCAGCTGTAAAACCAGGGCTTCTCACTGCTCAGACGCTCTCCAAACAGCTAAACAAAGGAGTAACTCAGTAGTAGGTAGTAGGAACAACAGGTACAGTTTTCCCTTCACAATTTGTTAACAAAATACATCCTCTCAATAAATATTCATTGAACACCTACTGTGGGCAAGGCACTGTGCTAAGGGCTTGATATATAAAAAAGGAAGACAAGCCTTGCCCACTGGTGATCACAATCCCCACAGTAGAGGGGGTGACAGACCTGTTCAACAGCCTGCACTAAGTCACCCTGGTAGGTGGTCTAATGATGCTGAGAGTAAGGACTTCTTCTCCCTGGGGTGTCTAGGAAGCTTGAAACTTAAGCTAGCCCTTGACACACAGGTCGGACCATTGGGGTGTTAGTGTATGCATTCAGGGAGAGACGTGCTCAGCGTGCTCTAGTCAGAGTCAACAGCCTATGCATTATTCTTTCCAGTGAAAAGGAGGTGGAGCAGGTATCTGCCACCTGTCTTGCTTCCAGGATGAATTACTCTGCAGTTAGGAAACCAAAAGCTATTGCATGAAAACAAGTTTATCTCTGCCTTTCTAGCCTCTAGCCAATTTATGCGTGGTCCAGAGGATACCACCTGCTAATTTATATATACCCTAAGAAAAGCCATGGGTGGGGGAGCTAATTCTTTAATGTAAGACCTAGGGCCTGGTGTCAATGTTGCTGGTAGACAGCTAAAGATGATGAGAGGTGGTACTGGCAAATAGGTTTCAGTGTTGACTGCCTTGTGTCACATATAAAATCAGCCAGAGACACAGTACAAAAATATTAGATTTTCCTCCTGACCATGCAATAAAGAGTCAAATGTGAAAGAGGCAGAATTTGGGAATGTAGAAGAAGAGAGAGCCCTGAATCTCCATCCCTATACCAAAAAAAGAAGGCAGTGATGGGAGGAAGTGGAGAACCAGAACAAAGGCTGTAAGATGTGTATATATGTGTGTATGTGTATATACAGAGGGTGCCAAAGAAATGTATACACATTTTAAGAAAGGAAAAAACTGTATTAAAATTACGCTGATGGTAACCACTTTGAGCACCTTTTGTAATTGTAGAAGTCAAACGTGACTTGTATTCATCTTTTGTTATTGGTATATATTGAGTATTACAATTTTAATACAATTTTTTCCTTTCTTAAAATGTGTATACATTTTCTTGGCACACTCTGTATACTTAACAATACATACCATATGATTTTATTTATGTGAAATCCAAAAATCAGGCAGAACTAACCAATAATCTTAGAGGTACATGCCAAGGTAATGAAACTATAAAGAAAATCAAGGAAATGCTTATCTTAAAGGGAAATAGTAGTTACCTCTAGATGAAGGAGGGGTGAAGATTTGGGAGGGGTCCTGAGGAGGGTTCTAGGGCTGTTGGCCAGTTTCTGTTTCTTCATCTGAGTGGCAATTACTCAAGTGTTGCTTTGTGATAATAAACTGTACTTCTTTGTTTTGTGTGCTCTTCTGTATGTGTGTTATATTTTACAAAGAGCTTTTAGAAAATTGTTGCCTCTTGTATCGTTTTGTTTTATTTTTTGGTCTCTGTGGTTTTATGCCTTTATAAAATGTCCTTTACTATTGTTTTAGTGGAGTTGCGAGAGGGAGCAACAGTAGATATACGTATTCAATTTAACATCTTTACTTGGAAACTCTCTATCCTTTTTGGGACTATTTTACACACTGCAAGACTTCCTAAGGAGACGCTATCTTTTTACATGTTCATAACTCATTATCAGAAAGACACATCTTTTTATTTTAAATGGAAAATGAAATAAGTATAAAGGAAATTATGAAAAACCATATGCACCTGAAAGAATGTCTTATTTTGCTACATTTACTAATTTAAAAACTAAGGACTTCAGTTTCTGTTTTTCAGTATATTACTTCTTCCAGTTTGTCAAAGAAATTGAGAATATTTGGCAATCTCATCTGTGCTGACATTTCAGTCTTCAATATATGTTTATAAAAACTTTTTGTCTCCCTACTGAGGTAGCTTCTACACTAACTATAATGGTCAAATCTCTTCTGGATAATTCAATATGGTTATGTTTCCAAAAGAGACATTTAAAAAAATTATTATTCCTCATTTAAAGCTATCTGGACCCTTACTGGAGAGGGGCAGATTAAAAATGTTAAAAAGAAAAAATTTTTTCAAAACAAGTATATGTAGGGGATATTTACTTAAGCCTGATTAAGCTAGTTTAGTTATTTCTTTGCAGGTATTACAACAAAGACTTACTAGGATTTAGGAGACGATTCATTTACTATTTGTTTTCTACTACAACTCAAGGATTTCAAAGGAAATTCCCGTTTTTTGAGGTGTTTTAAAGACGTTAAAAAATAGTGGAGGGCCGGCTGAGTGGCTCAGTTGGTTAAGAACTCACTCAAGAGTGTGAGCTCTGAGCAACAGGGTCGCCAGTTCGATTCCTGGCCCGAGCTGAGCTGCTGCTGCGCTGCCAACAGGTGGCAGGATGGCTCAGCTAAAAAATAAAAAATAAAAAATAGTGGAATAATATAGAAGCTTTGGATAAAGGAAGTTCAGCTAAAAATATCAAAATAATTCAAAAGTTAGATACAGAAACTATAAAACTTTACAAAACAAACTAGCTTAAATGATGCTTTCTGGATATAAACATTACCGTTTGTCTACAGATTGGACAACTGATTGCCCCAAGCCATGAACCATATCTCCAGTATGCAATAATGCAGGTACCTAATGGGAAAAAAAATATTAATACTGGTGTTTTAAAGTCCATATATCCTGAGAAAATTTGAAATAGTTTAACAGTATCACCTTATTTTAAAATATTTTTTACTTCATCCAACACATTCTTCAGGTAAATTCAAATCTAGTAATTCCCAATCATTGAAAAACATTTTTATTTAATCAAAACCAAGCATGCACTAATTGCTCAATGCTACGGGGCTTACTAGAAAATACTGCATTTACTATATAAAACAAATAAAATAAACATCATTGTAAATATGACACCAACAAGTCACAGCCTAAATTTTCTGTTCCAAATTTGATATGTATGTTACAAAAACACAACTTTTATTTTTTATGAGTCTAGAAAGTTAAGTTACTTAAGTATCAATAAGAGTAATTAAGTAGTATGAAAAAGGAACCAACGGATACAAAGATTACATGCTCTCTGCCCTAATAAAGTTTATAATCCAGTTCAATAACTGAATCAACTTTTGTTCTAGTTGGGTTTGATTTTTCTGCTTGAAGGTGTTCATGAGTAGTAAAACCGCTAAACACAGCCTAAAGGGAAGACCTAAGAAAGTGATAGGTGAGGTAAGTATAGAAGCACAAAATGTTAGACCAGTAACAAGTGAAGAAATATTTTTAAATACTATCTGATGTTTAAGGGGCCAGTTTATTTTCTTCTTCGCAGGACACTTGTTTCTCAGGTCATCCAGGTCCTGATGTGAATCTGAACTAAGCACTTCTTTTCTCCCTCCTATGTCCAGGATTTTTTCTGTATTCTCACTCTTGTCTTAGCAACCTAGCTTACCCTTCTTGTGTTCCTTATTCTGATTCTTCCAGATCAAATAATTGTCCAGCATTCAGCAATGACGATCAAAGTAAGGATAAGGAGACCAAGGTAACATACTTAAATCAATCACAGAAGATAGTTAAATCTTGAACTGTGTAATATTAACTTTAAGCACAAAAGGAGTACAGAGAGGGAGAACTCTCTGGGATTTGTTAGAGAAACTTGTAGAGAAAGAGTTTGAACTAAACTTTGTAGGATAGCGAAGATTTAGATAGGCAGAAATCAGGTGGGATTTTAAAAATCCAGGTTTATGAACAGCAAGAGCAAATACAGGAGGCAGAAATAAATGGCATACGAGACTGGTAAGCAAAACAATGGGCTCAGCAAAGGCTCTCCAAATTGGACATTACAACAGTGACTGTGGGGAAAATCTGGTCCAACAATTAAAAGATGAATTTAAAAGCTAAACAATCTTTATCTGATATTTTGTTCCTTCTCTCAGCATGCTGTGCTAATTACATACCATTAATCCTTTCAGCAATCTAATTTCATATATAAACTACAAGAAAGCAAAACTTAGAAATCTGTTAGTATTATTACTGCCATCTATAATGATACCTTAGATTTATCTACTACCTTTAAACCCAAAAGTTCAATGTGTTTTGACATAATTTATTTAATCCCACATCTCCTTTCCACAAATTGGGGTGTTGGTGTCCTTGTTTTGCAAATTATGTAATGGTCACTTGCCTGCACTGAAAAACTATGGTCCAGCAAACCAAACACTTTGGTTCATACACATCTGCTATGATATATTCGATGTTTTCCTTTTTTCTCAACTTTCCCCCTCTTTAAAAAGAGAGATCCACCTAAATAGAGTAGAGATGACTCAATGACTATTCTGGAACACAATCTCCCTAAATCTGTTTATTTGTAAAATGGGAATAAGACTCCTTAAGACTTAATTTAGAGAATTAAAATAATGAGGGCTACAAATGCAAGTAAGGTGAAGTCTGTTGCTGCATTATTCTTAACTCACTGTAAAGGAACAGAAGTAGTTCCATACACAGGAACCAAGCTAAAGTGATCTTGATATACATGGTATCAATATAATTAAACTATTATTCAAAGAACACATTTTGTTTATTAAAAAGTTGAATAACTAGTTTTTTAAAATGTTTAAACCTATAGACGGTAAGTAAAAGTGTCTCATAAGTAGAGCAGGATATCAGAAGCAATCTACCCTATTACCTCAGACCCAAAGGTAAAACCAAGAACACAATACAGCCATCTTTCAATTGACTGGGTTATCCACTCAGTGAATTACTTAAGCCTGCGTTGGCAAAGAGAATTCATCTTGCCTGCCAAGACTCACTGATTCCTAACACTTTTCTGGAGTACTGTGTTAGAGGATGGCTGAGGCCATATCAAGACTCAGAAAAAGAGTGTCCAATTGATTAGGAATATCTACCAGAGGTTTGAGAAGAGAGGAAAGTATCTTTTTTTCTCTGATAGCCATTCAATTCTCCCTATCTGATTTTTCATTATTTTGCTGCTCATTAGCATTTCCAACAGATAAAGACAGACACAGAAATCAGTGTTTTATAATTTGTTAGCTACTTAGAGAAAAATATTAGGAAAGAAGTTGAAATTAATGGATGAGAAAATAATGGTGCTGGTCAGTACTTACTAAATGAGTACAAGGTATAGGAAACCCTGCATTGAATGGTATAGATTTAAAATATGCATGTCATCCCCAACACTAACACTATATATACCTAAGAATTCCACATCATCTTAAAAGATACAAAGGGCAGAAAGCAATTTATAGGATCATTGTATGCTACATTTTAAATTGATCTTTATATGGAAATTGGGTGCATTTTGGGAGCAATTAAAACCCTATCTTGAATACAGCTGTTCAAACAGAAAGAACTATCAATGAAAAAATAGGTCTAATGATCGGATAAATCTTAGAGAGTAGCTGTATTTGCCACCAGTTATAGAGTGGAATTGAGCATAGGGCTCTGTCCCTTAGCAGCTGGGTTACCCTTTCTGAATTTCTTAACATATCTGAGCCTTGGTTTAATGTGGTTAGATGAGATGAAGTATATTAAGTATCATGTAATAACTTACTCTCCCCAATCTCATATGACCATAAGAATTGACTATATGATATCTCATTATTCTCTGTGAAATCTTTCTGAAAGGTCAGGAAAAATGCCCAGGGGTAGAAAGCATCCCTTACTGACACTAAGTAAATGTGAAACCAACATTCCCTTCTTGTCCCAGTACATGCTCTAAATTTTTCATTCTCTATCACCAAACCTCTTGAGGTCCTGAAGAAAGAGGCTAAGAACTTCTGTACTAACTCAGAATAAAAAAGTTAGTAGACCTAAGAGAAGGTCTTGGGTGGCAGGGTCCTTGAGAGAAGAAATTTCCTGCATTGGGAAGGATGAATAATAAATGAAATTACTAAAAAGTGATGAGCAATGAGGTATTTAGTGAATCCCTCATGGTATTGATATACTTGAGTTAAACACATTTCTGTTTATTGAGAAGTTGAATAACTCGTTTTTTAAATCTGAACCCACAGACACTTAATAAAAGTGGCTGGTAAGTAGAGCAGGATATCAGGAGCAATCTACTGTACTCACGAAATACAAAATGTGACAAAGAGAAAATTAGGAATCCGGCCTGTGTACACATGTGGGTCTTGGTCTAAACAGTCACTTTTGCCAAATACAGCATTGTTTGCTTACCACAGAAGAGATGTCCACAGTTGGTTTCAACAGGGAAGGATGCCTGATGTAAACAGATCGGACAGTACATGTCAGTGTAGAACTGCTGTCGAGCAGCCACAGGTGCATCCTGATGAGAAAGTATGTATTCATATTCATGACATGCACAGGTTTTTCAAAACTACCTTTATGTTAAATTATACTTAGGAATACAGTCAGTACAGTGAAATCCTCATCAAATTTTAGATATGTAATAGTTCAAGGTCTTATAAGTTTGATAAAGTTATGAGACTACCTTGTTATTTTATTTATAAACTGCATGGTCTCTACCTTCCTTCCTGAACACAATTTAAAGATAAAAACCTAGATTAACTCAGGAGTTTCTCTTTATTCTATTAGGATGAGCAAGTTATTTTGAGTAACACAAGGCTGAGCTAATACATAAGCTGAATAAGAAATGTCAAACTGTTTCCCAAGTATGTATTAATTTCTCATTTTTAACATCTTTTTCATTTATACATTCCTGATTAAGTGTTACATGTATACACAATCTCACAAGAGCTCAGAATTAAACTTTCAGAGAAGGCTATTTGGTTATTTTGGAAGTAGAAAAATGTAAGACCACTGGTAACTTGAATTTAATCCTTCACACAGTCAGGTTAGTAAATTTTAATGTTTCTCAGTTACATCGCTGGTGCAATTGTAATAGGAATGCCGATTAGGAATCATCAGTACAAGAAGCATCCAGATATCAAAGAACCCACTGGAATGTGAGTGCTATGAGGACAAGGACTTCGTCTGCAAGATCCATTGTAGCAGTACCCCAGGAACTAGAAAATTATCTAGTACTAGTATGCAATGTATACCTTTTAGAATACTTATCAAAACCTGTTTTTATAGCACCTAGCATATATCTTATAAACAAAGTAGCTGGCATTAAAAACATTAAATTACCAAAATAAAAAGTATCAAATTTCCTAAATATTAGTTATTGTTAATTGTAAACTAAATCAAAGATTTTGGTCATTCAAAATTAATTTACTGTAACTAAAATCTCGTGTCCTAAAACAGTCCTAAAATACTAGAATAGTCTATAAGCCAAAGTCACACCTTGATGTGAGAGCCAATTTTGTCATTTTTAATGGTGCAAAAAAGAAAAACATACAGCACTTAATGTTCCCCTCTCAGCCTTCTCTTCATTATTGTTCTTTGGAAATTAACTGACAAAAAAACCAATTACCAGTGCTGTCCAACAGAATTTTAAGCAATAGTGGAAATTTTCTTTATCTGTGCTGTCCAAACTGGTTGTCACTTGTCACATTGGCTACTGAGTACTTGAACTGTGGCTAGTGTGCCTAAAGTGCTGAATTTTTAATTTTAATTAATTTAAAATTAAATAGTCACATGTGGCTAGTGGCTACCATACAACACAGCACAGTATAGGCTAAGTCACTAGCTTCATTCTAACTAGAGCTATATGCCATTTTTGAGGAAGATGTGAGGTAGATGAATGGGACAGTGATAAAAAAAAATCTAGAAGATCCCCCTCAATCTGGGACTCCTGTATATCTAGATCCATTCATGTAATCCTACTGGGAATTTAAGCAAGTCTTAGTAATCAAATATGTTAAATGGGGATAATAATAGCTGCTTTATTTATGTTTGAAGATTAAATAATAGTTGTATGTGAAATCACTTTGTAAATTATTACACACTGTCCCAGCATGAATTATTGACAATAATATCTCTGGAAGAGAGTACTACTAATATGCTTAAACTATTTTTGAATCAATGAATTTAAGTTCTATGAAGTAGGAATTCTTGTCTATTTAGTTCACAATTAAAATCCCAATACCTAGAACACTGTCAAACATATGGTAGATTTTCAATAACTATTTGGTGAATGGATAAATTATAAAACCCTCTTTGGAATTAAAGTTTGACGTGGGTAGGAAATCAATTTTTAATTTTTGTTTTTTCATGTTAGTTATCTTGGCATGATGGTGTACAATATCCTACATAACCCAGCCTTCATAAAATATATTACATTTCTGGTTCTTGGAGAGTCCATCTGGCTAAAAGCAAAGAAGAGGCAGAAGAGAAGTTTTCTTCTTTTCTTTGCTTAACTTGTTTTGTTAACTTTGATTATTGAAGAAAAAGAAAAGAAAAAAGCCACCCTTAATAGTCATTTCTTTGTAGGTCTTAGGGGAATATATGTTAGAAAGAATAGTTTTTCCACTACTTTTTATTAAATCAAATTAAGAGAGTGATTATTTCTTCACAAGTAAATAATAAGAAAACTGCTGTCTTTTAAAGCAAGTTAAAAGAAACCACAACAACATATGAAAACATGTGAGTAGATTAAGATTGTCATTTGCCTAATCTGAAAATATAGAATTGATAGAATAATTTATGGTAGTTTAAAGCAGGAAGAAGCCCATGTTTCCAAAAAGTTATTTATTAATATTTCATCACGATTTCATATGCAAGGGGAATTATCTACTGCTTACATAAATGCACATATTTATATAAACAGTACCTGTTCTGTTTGAAGTTGTTCCCGAAGCACCCTTACTAGTTCTTGGTTTTCTGGGTGAATGTTTTGATGTGCATTTCTGTTGAATAAAATATAATAAACTTTGAATATAATATATTGTCAGATGAATCAGTTTTCTTTATGTGTCTAATTTTCGACCTAGTACTACTGGTAACTTAATAAATGTAAATGATGGCGTACAGCTCTACTCCAATTCCAGACTGAACATTCCAGGCTATTTTGAGATCACTGATTATCGGCTCATTTCATTTTTAACTGGCAAATGATGAAATCCAGAGTCCTAGTACCTTGTGGATTTAATGTAATTGCAGACTTACAAACAATAAAAGAGCAATTAACATATTTAATTCTTTTGTAAAATTCCTTCAAAATAAGCAGCTATAAGGGTCGGCCGAGTGGCTCAGTTGGTTAAGAGCTCACGCAAGAGGGTGAGCTCTGATCAACAGCGGTTCAATGCCCGGCCCGAGCTGAGTTGCCGCTGAGCTGCCAACAGGTGACAGGATGGCTCAGCCAAAAAAAAAAAAAAAAAAAAAAAAAAGCTATATAATTCTATATATTATTATCTTTTTGAACACCCTTCCATATCTAATTCGGTCCTTCTCCCAACTTTTCACCTATGAGGGGAAGGGACAGAGAAAAACAAAAACTAAAATTATATAGTATAGAAAAGCCAAAAGCTAACATACCACTAATATCTTAACATTAACAATTACAACAGAGAATTAAAAGTGAGAAGTTAGTAGCCGATATAATAGGATGGGATAAGACATATAAGAATTGAAAATTAGAAGTGGTGGTTAAGTTGGTAGGTTGGGAGTGAAGATTTACATCTGAATCATGGCTTAATTTCATTTGGCTGCAGAAGTATTTTCTAAAGTGAAATCTCTTCAACAGCAATATTTTAAGTACGCACAATCCCAGTGTTACTCTACAGAGGAAACTTTACTCTATGGGTGAGCCAATATCCAATAGCAATAAGAATTCTAAATCAATATACTAATGGGATAAGGAAAATTAAAGAAATCCATCCTATGATTATTCAATTTTTAGTAAAAAATTCAAATTTTAGAAAAGAAAGCTGACAAAATATAACCATTAGTTCACAGAAGACATAAATACAATTTAAAATCAAATCTCTAATCAGCTGCTGTCATGGAGAACTGCTTGGTGTGCGGGGAAAAAACTGCCACACATTTGGTGACCAGAAGCGTTCTGTGTAAATATAAAGGAGACACACAGGAGACAAACACAGTAGGGTAGATCCAGGTTTTTCCCTACTCTGCAAGGAAAAATCTGCAGGTTCTTCCTTTACACCCTGGTTCCATGAAGCTACACAGAATAAACCTAATTCTTCAACAAGACAAGCCCTCATCATATTTAAAGACAGCTTTATGTCCTACGGCCTTTTCCCCTAAACTAGATATCCCCAGTTACTTTAAGAATTTTTGTTTTCATAGCTTTACCCATTCTGATAACCTACCCTGAATGTTTTACAATTTAAAATTCTTGACCCAAATTGAATATATTCAAAATGTGACCTTTATCTGGTTATTTTGATTAATGCAGCCTAATACTATTATTTTTTTGGCATCTACAATATACAATTGCCTTATTAAGTAGCAACTTTTAGTTTCGGCTTCATATCATTCCAGTTTGTGGGAAAAAAACTTTTATTATGCAAGTAGTAAGTATCCATAGTAAGTAAATTAGAAAAACAAACAAGGGGAAATAAAAGTATTTAAAAATAAAATTAAACTGGGTGGGCCGAGTGGCTCACTTGGTTACGTGCTCGCTCAAGAATGCAAGCTCTGACCAACAGGGTCACCGGTTCAATTCCCGGCCTGGGCTGAGCTGCCAACAGGTGGCAGGTTGGCTCAGCTAAAAATAAATAAATAAATAATAAACTTATAGAGATATTTTTAAATAAAATGGGCTACTTGACTTGTGGTTTTATGATGTGTCTTTCACTTACAAATTCTCACTCAACAATTTACCATTCTTAATAGGTAAAGAACAAATATTTTGTATTTGCTTGGTCATGGCCCATTTTTTAAAAAAGATTTATTGAGATATAATTCATCACCACAGTCAACTTTAAAACATTTTCATAACCTCAAAAAAAAACAAACCCCATACCCTTTAGCTATCACCCCCTATACCCCCATCTTCCACTCTTGTCCTAAGCAACCACTTACCTACTTTGTATCTCTATAGATTTTCCTATTATGGACACTCATATGAACAGACTCATATGTGGCCTTTTGTGTCTGGCTTATTTCACTTAACATAATGTTTTTAAGTTTCATCTGTGATGTAGCATGTATCAGTATGTCATTCTTTTATATACTTGAATAACATTCGTTGTATGGATATATGGCATTTTGTTTATCCTTTCATCTATCAGATATCTGTTGTTTCCACCTTTTTTTGTTTTTAAAGATTTTATTGGAGAATTGGGGGAGGGGAACAGGGTTGGGGAATTGGGGAAGTGAAACAGACAAGTTGCTGTCCTTTTGTACTTCAGTCTAGTTGTGGAGGATGTCACTTCACTGGCCCATGTTGGTATTACTGCGCTCTTCCCGGGTGAGGCAGTTGCTCACCAGCTATTGGATAGCCGCTCACGGCCGCTCACGAAAGTTCACGCCAGCTGCCGGCTACTATAGCCTACGCTGTCGCCGGCAACTCACGGCAGTCCAGCTATAGGTCAAGCTGTTGTTCCCCATCTTAGCTGTAGAGGGCATAGTCTCAATGGCCCTCATGTGGGATCCGAACCGGGGCCCTGCTGCTCAAAGCTGGCGTCCCAAGCCAACTCCTAACAAACGCGCCACTCGGCCAGCCCTCCACCTTTTGAATATTATGAATAATACTGCTATGAACACTCCTGTACAAGGTTTTTTGTGGGGAAATATGTTTCCATTTCTCATGGGTATATATACTTAGGAGTGAAGCTGCTAGGTCATATGGTTACTCTATGTTTAATCAATTGAGGAACGGACAGTTTTTCAAAGTGGTTGCACCATTTTTACATTCCCACCAGCAGTGTATGAGGGTTCTAAATTTCTCCACATCCTTAACAATTGTGATCTGACTTTTTGATTCTAGCCATCTCAGTGGTGTGAAGTTGTATCTCACTGTGGTTTTGATCTGCATTTTCCTGATGACTAATAATGTCAAGCATCTATTCCCAGGCTTATTGTTCATTTGTGTATCTTTGGGGGAATGTCTATTCAGATCCTTTGCCTATTTATTAATTGGGTTATTTGTCTTTTTAAGTTCTTTATATATTCAGATACAAGAGCCTTATCAGATATATAATTTGAAATGTTTTCTCTCATTCTGCAGGTTGTCTTCTCCCTTTCTTGACGATGTTCTTTGAAGCACAATAGTTAATTTTGATGAAGTCCAATTTATCTATTTTTTCTTTTGTTGCTCATGTTTTTGGTGTTATATCTAAAAATCCTGATGATTTATTCCTATGTTTTCTTATAAGTTTTATAATTTTACCTATTACATTTAGATATTTGATCTATTTTGAGTTAATTTTTGCATATAATGTGGTATGAGTCCAACTTCATTCTTCTGCATGTGGCTATCCAGTTGTCCCAACATCATTTGTTGAAATCTTTCCCTATTGATAGGTCTTGGCACCATAGGTCAAAGACCAGTTTACCACAGATATATGGAATGACCCATTTTTGAATCTTAATTCTGTTGTACCAATACATTAGCTACCCTTCTCAACTGACAATTTAATAAACATGCTCCTTTTCTTCTTCAACTAAGTTGCTAAAAGAAATGAGTAGAACAGGCTCAAGGGTAGAGCCCTGTAATAATTCAGTGTCCTCTTTTTTTTTTGTTTACATTAAAACATTAGTCAGTATTCCTAGGAACAACCTGTCAACGAGTTATGAATTCATTTAAATCTGCTATCATCTAGCTATAATTTCGCCATTATGTCCACACGTGTATCACCAGGTACAGTATTACTGGGTTGTCGGAAAACTCATGATGTATTTTTTCTGTTTTTCATTGCAAAAATGCGTCATGACTTTTCTGACAACCCAATAATTACCCTACTGAAATCAAGATAATGTTACTCTAGTAAGAAACTAACCATGCAGCGGTAAAAGAGTAAATTAATTACCATTTTTTCCTAACTCTTCACTTTCTGTTTTTTTTTTTTTTAGCTGAGCCATCCTGCTACCTGTTGGCAGCTCAGCGGCTGCTCAGCTCGGGCTGGACTCGAACCGCTGTTGCTCAGAGCTCAAACTCTTGAGCGAGCTCTTAACCAACTGAGCCACTCGGCCGGCCCCTTCACTTTCTGTTTAATAATCCTTTCTGTAATTTTTATAAGAAACTCACTAATCTGCAATTTTTGGAATTAATATTTTTCTATTTTATACTTTTTTGCCTATTTCTGTTTTCAATTTTATATTTTGCACTTATTATATCACTTACAAGTTGATGTATTCAATTATGAAAATTAAAATTTTAAACTGTGATACTCCTATAGAAAATATTACCATTTTATTAAAAATATGGATAATTTTAAATTTTTATCCTATAAGACAGTTGATATTAGGAAAAATGTATGGTAGCATTTAGGGCCTAGTGGAAAATAAAATGCCTTAGTAATTACTGAGATCTATTATTTGCTTTTCATATTAAGTTACCAGTAGTGCCAAAAAATGTATACACATGACTTGTAGTCATCTTTTGTTATCGGTATATATTGAGTATTACAATTTTAATATAGTTTTTTTCCTTTCTTAAAATGTGTATATATTTTTTTGGCACCCTCTGTATTAAACATTAATAGAAGCAGTCAGAAAGTCAGTGGCCCCTGTAAATATACATTATTTCAATTCTTTTGTGCTTTAGTCTCACCTGAAAAGTGCATATACCAGGGTAGCAATCAAAGCGAAACTGACCACAACTGCCACAAGTACTTGGTCACTTACTCCTTCTATGAATGAATCATCATCCAGTTTCAAACTTTTAACTTCACCCAGATATTTGGCCATTCCAGGTCTAAAAGATAAAGAAACAAGATGAAAGTTACAAATGACACAGCGAAAATTAAATAACTAATAAAAACCAATATAAATTTAACTGACTTCTAATATTTTTAATTTTTGTTGTATTCACTTAAATAGGTTGCATTAAATACAACTCCAGTGTGGATTACCCTATAATGAGTTCTTTAAAATTTGCCACACGTTATTTTGGAGTATAGAATTCTCTTTCCTTTAAGGAAAATAATTACTATAATGTGTCATTCAATTACATTTTTTAAAAACAAATTTTTAAAAATACCCTTTCGACTTCAAGCTTAGCTCCCTTAATTTTAAGAAAAAAAGGATATTTCTCATGTCCAATTGCTCTTTTCTTATTCCTAATACCAGATACATTCTCCATGTAGATCAGATCCTTCTTCTCCCTCATAGCACTGAATGTGCATCATGGAATTTATCATGTATAAATAGGGAAGGAAACATATTGTCTTCTTCTGTAAATATTCCCATAATGCCTAGTCTAGTACCCTGTATACAGTAGGACCTAATAAATATACGTTTAAATTAGAGTGGCTTACTTTATTTATAGTGTTAGTACTTTGAATAGTAAAAAACAATGAGGCTATAGGACATTTATACTGAGACTACTTGAAATAATGAAAATTCTGGTGCTTGAAAAACTATTAGCCTCACCTGGGACTAAGCTCAGCTTATGGTTCAGAATTCTTTGGACTGTCTGGAATATGGAATCACTCTCAGGCTGCATTTCCTTATGAAGAGAAAAGGAAGGATATGAAACTCTCCTTCCCATACACTAAACTAGAGAAAACTGGTAATACACAATTTCTACAGGTATGAGGGAAGAGAGCCCAACCACAACAGGGTCCAAATATCACAGGTAATTCGTATTTTTTTTCAGATGGCAAAAATAGTAAAGTTCAAAGTCTTTTAAGATACCTACAAGGAAATAAAGCAAATAAATATTCAATTAAATACATATGACTATTCATAGTTAAAATATAATTCTGTATTTATGTAACTTACTGCACTGAAAAAAGTTTTATTCAGTATCATGAATCAGGTGAGTCTCTGTTAAGAGGAAAATGAGAAGAATCTAAACTGGCTGCTTGTAAGAAAATTACCTCTCACTGAAGAAACCTAAACACACAGATCAAAGGCGGCTTTCATTAGCTTTACCCATAGTAATGGCCTGATATATGAGGAACTTTCTAATGACAGGTTTCAAATATCCATGATGAAGGCTCATACCAGGAAACTCAGAAAAAGAGCCTCAACTTCAGTATTTTTATTCAAAAGAGCAGTCAAATGAATTGCCAACTGAAACTGAAGAAAGAGCATCAAATAATCTAAGAGTGGGCCATGTAGTCAATTTAGATTTTTATTTATTCAGGTTTCCTCTTTTTAGAGATGCTATGGCTATGTCAAAAGTCCTAAGGGCAGTGAAAATTACTTAGATCTGCTCAAAGATATCCAAAATGTTATCCCGTGTCAAGATGCCCAGCTTCTAATTACTGAATCTAGTTACTTCAGAGTTGTGAGGATTTTCTCCTATGCTACATATTTAGGGGGGTTACTACTTTGTACCTTTTTAAATAATGGGTTACATTTGTTTCTGTGTCCTTCCAGGTATAATCATTGATAATGTGACTAAATTCTACTGTATGAATTATATATACAGAGGGTATCAAAAAAATGTATACACATTTTAAGGAAAACTGCATTAAAATTAAAATTGTAATACTCAATATATATAGATAACAAAAGATGAATACAAGTCACATTTAACTTCTGCAATTACAAGAGGTGCTCAAAGTGGTTACCATCAGCGTCCAGACACTTCTGATTACGGCAAACTACTGCTTGAACAATGTTGGCCAAAGTGTCCACTTGTATACGTTTTTTTTGCACCCTCGGTATAGGACTTCTACGTACACCCTTCAGATATTGCTGCATGAATACTTCCAAGAGCACAGAGATCCAGTATATATTTAAGTATTACACAGCCATATTATGTTATTTGCATCATTTTATAGCAGTTCCCAATGTTGTTCAAGAGTTATTTATTTCCACAAATTCTATAGTATCACCAAAGAAGGTGCTTGGGCTGAGAGAGGGTAGGAGGGGAGACTGCTGATAAATTTCTGAGAGGAACAGATACCTAGGTTTTTTCTGTCATATGGAAATTCCAGCTAAACCTAGGGGCTCTGACATGGAAAACTATTAATGGTGTCTGACCTACTAGTTGGGGGTTTCAGTAGTTCAGTTTCCACCTGTAGTTTTGTTTATAATCACAGAAAAAACAAACAAACAAAAAGAACTGTATGTAGGAGCTAGTGGCTCAAAAATGAGGTATTATATAATATGACCTCAGTTTGAAAAGATCACAGGATAAACAATAAACTATTCTACTTGAGATGACATAAACCTCAATCTTGAAAATGAATTCAAAGTCAGTCTGAAATTTAACTGTCCAACTTTTGCTTTTCACAGTCAGGTTTTTAGAACAGAACAGTGCTATTGATTTTGTCCAATAGTACAAGCAGGCCCTCAACTAAAGCCCAAGCACTGCCCAGAGTTTCGCTCCAACCCTGCTACCACAGCTGTGACACCATTTAATCTCTTGGGACCTCTCACTTTCTGCAAAATGTAAAAGCTAGACCTGAAGATTCCTTAAGTTCCTTCCACTAGTACATTTCTCTGATCAAGAGTTTTTGGCACAGAACAACAACAAAAATCAGAAAAGATAAATACCAAAGGTTAAAGTGGTTACGAGTGGGGAGCAGGACAGGGAGAGCCAGATCTTCACCTTTCCCAGGATACAGTTTTATAGTTTAGATTATTTTCAAGTACATATTATTTGAACAAAAATAAAAGCCAGTGTCTGCTTCCTCCCTTGAGAGAGAAAATTAGGCTTCAGTACCCAGATATAAAATGTCTGTCTCCAGTCCCATTCTTACCTACCACCCTAATCACTCCCAGCTTCCTGATGGTGCCTTAGAAAGATCTCAGTGACGAGCACTGGGAGGCAGGCACAGTGACTACATCTTATTCCCTTGAGCAGTGCACAGGAAATGGTACATGTTGTAGGGGCCGAAATGTTGCTTACTTCAAACCCAGAAACAAGGTTATTCAATTTATAGAACATGTATCTCATCTATTTCATGGGACCCTGTCAAATATGAAAATGACTAATACTGTTTTTAACTATTTGAGATTTATCGAAACAAAACACCATATATCTTGGAAACTGTGTTGATAATTATTATAGAATAATTGATAGATAACTGATAGAAGCAGAACTGGTTTTTAGCTTTTGCTTTGTTATCACTTAGCTGGATAAGTCTTAGTGAGGAACAGCTTAATATATTGAAGAGCATAAGCTTTGGAGTCAGACTACTGTGTACTTATGTAAAACCTGGGTCTCAGCTTCTTCATATGTAAAATGTATAAAATTAATTTGAACCATATCGAATGACCATTTTTTGGGCAAAAAAAGGCTTGTTTTATGGAGCTGAGATAATGAAGGTAAAGCATTTAGTATATTGCTTGGCACATCGTACAGGTTGTCAGTAAACAGAAGCTGTAATATTTTGATTATTATTAACTGTTATTATCAAGGAATCAGCAGAACCATCATAAAACTTAGCCATAGCTTCCATGTAGCTGCACTATATGGCGTCTCAAACCATCTTTAATCAAAGTTCTAAGTATGTATTCCCTGGGAAGAAAGGATAAAATTGGGAACATTGCCACACAGGACACTACCATGTTTACTTGAAAGCGATAAACAGCTGTAGATGAGAAGAGGCCTCCAACTAACTGGAACAGCTAAGTTCCACTCACCTTTCTTTGGTCTTTTCCAAAGTTTTCAGGAAACACACACACACACACACACACACACACACACACACACACACACACACGGACAATTTCCTAAGGGAAATGTAGGAAATTCCATAACTTCAAAGGATAAACTCAATGCCTTTGTCCCCAAACTCATGTAGAAACATAATGACCACATGGCTTCTGAAGATAATTACTAACATCCAAGAAGGTTTTAAAATAACTTCCTTCATGGGAGCTACAAAAAGGAAACTTTAAGAACACTGCAATATCATGCACAAATGCTTTGGGATGAGCAGTCAAGCTTGAAAAAGGAGGCTTAGGTTGATTGTGTCAAAGCCTTGAAAACCTGAGCAGCTGGAGCACAGGTGCTCACTACGCTACAGTCCTTCCAGAAAAGGTTAGCATCTTGTTCTTCTCCACATCCAATGACAAACTGCAGGGGAGTCAGGCTCACCTACTGACTTTAAATGCCTAACAAGGGTAGTGGTTAATTAAAGTGCAAGGGATTCTACAGGAACAACCCACGATGAAATGTAGGAACTCTGGTTTGACAAAGATCCACAGACACCAAAGGAAACAAAGGGAACTGAGATACCTATTTATCATGTCTACAGGTTTCTCTACCCTTGGGGTAGAGAACAAGGTTTAAGAGTAAGACACTGTGGAGACTTTAGGTACAATTTTTTACATTCGCAAAATAAGTTGTCATATCAACTGTTAACTGGTACTCTGTAAAGCATCATTAAAAACTCAGTATCATCTTGATAGTTCCGAGTGCTCAATGACAAAAACCTACTCTTAATGAGAAAAGGAGGGGCTCCAGGAACTGCAAACCAAAGTAAAGATGTGTCCTGGGAAGTTAAATTTGCTGCATCTCAAATAAAAGTGTGGCATTATCTGGTCAAGTTATGCATACCCCCAACAATTCTCTTAGGACTCCAAGACACATATCCTTAAAAAATCTTACACATTTGCACTAGCATCTAAGTATAATAATGCTTACAGCATTTTTCTTAGTATCCCCAAACTGGAACAACAAAATGCTCATCAACATTAGAATGAGTACAGTTATAGTCATACAATGGAATACTAGACAGCAGTAAAAATTGCCTACATACACAAATTCACTATTAATTCAAAACCACAAAATAATACAATAGTTCCCACTCGTAAAAGTTCGAAAACAGATCAAGTAAAACTGTACTGTTTAGGCATGCATATCTAGGTGGTAAAGCTATAAGGCAACGCAAGAAAGTGAGTTAGTCTAGGGAGGGGATTGTGCTCAGGAAGGAACACAAGGTGTGCGTGGAACTCCTGTGGTTACCAGCAATGTTGTTTTATCTGGGTGTTTTATTATTAATTATTATTTAAACAGGTACGTTGTATGCACTTTTCTGCATGTTACATCGCATAAAAATTTATCGGTAACCCTGCAGAGATTTACACCTCTGAAAAGGTGAGCTCTCGCGGCCGATTCACCTAGCCATTAAAGAAGAAGGCCAACTCGTAGCAGGCACTGGGAGAAACAGGCCCTAGGAACTGTCGGGTCCTCAGGGATTGGCGAATTGGTGCACACCCTCTCCCTGCTTTAACTTAGGTTGTCGGGGGGGG
>NW_017731481.1:2328489-2353090 GCF_001890085.2 Hipposideros armiger
CGAGGCTCCACGCGTCCCAAGAAGGATCGGCGGCTCTCCTCACCGCTGGCAAGTCCACCTAGAACCTCCGAGACGCCCGCCACTTCGGCCCTTCCACCGTCTCCGGGGGATTCCAAACCGGACCGGGCGACTCTGGGGCTTAGCCCCCGGCTTCCTGAAGGAAGGCGAAGCCCTGGGGTCCGCGGCAGAGACTCCCCCGCCCTGAGGAGGCTCCGCAGCCCTGAGGCGACCCCTGGGTCATGCTGCCCACGCCGAGACCTGCCCGCAGCTCTGTGGGCCCAGAGCCGGGTGGGCGTGGCTGGCCGCGGCCCTGCTGCTCGGATGGGTGGGAAGGGGGCGCGTACCTCTCCACCGCAGAGGATACCTCGCCAACTCCCGGTGACTGAGAATAGAGATTATTTCCGGGGGCTGCCCCCGCCACCCTACCAGGCAACCACTAGCAGTCTCCTTTCTATTTTGGAGTCCGGGCACAGGCGCACGCGCACTGCCGCGCTTCCGTGAGGACGCGCGCGGAGGACCCTCCGCCGGGGCCCGGCGCGCGCGCGCCGAGACACGCAGGGGCTGGCGTCGGGGCGCGCGCAGCGGGGAGGCGGGCCGGCCGGAGCGCGACTGCGCGCAGTGGCCCGTCGGCTGAGGCTGTGGTCAGGGCTGGGGGCGGGGACGCGGGGCTGCGGGCGTGGTCGGGGGCGCGCGCGAGAGGCGCGCGTCCCGAGTGAAAGGAGAAGGAGGGGTGCAGGGGGTGACGGTGCGGGAGCCGCTGCCAGCGCGGAACGAGAGCCGGCGGCCTGGGCCCGAGGACAAGGTGGGCCAGAGGCCAGATCGGCTGCCCGGACCCTTCGACGCGGCCCCGGCCTGAGCGGCAGCGGTTTCTGGCGAGGTGGGGAGGCGCTGCCAAGCCCCAGCAGGGGAAGATGTTCAACGTGGAGTCGGCGGAACGGGTGGAACTGTGCGAGAGCCTTCTCACTTGGGTATGTGATGACTGGCGGGTCGGGGGAAGACCCCCTCCCCCAGGCCGCTTTTCCGGGATCCCCCCATGCTCCTTGCGGGGGGCGAGCGCTGAGGGCAGCGGTGCCGTCACATCCGGGCCCTGGGGCGGGCGGAGCCGCGGGGACGCTGGTGCGGGCCGCGTCTACACCCGCGGCCGGGCGGGGGTCGGTAGGGAGTGGCGTGGCGCGGGAGGTTCGGCCCAGGGTCAGAGGGAGACTTGCCGGGCTTAGGAGTTGGCAGGGTGGAGGCTAATGATGGGGTGCAGGCGGCACTGTAATTAGGATTGTTTGCCGCTGGTGAGGCGCTGGCGCTTCACTCTCGCGCTCCCAGGGACACCGAAGCGTTGCTTCTCTCGGCGCCCGGGGCAGCCGATGGAGGCACTCGGGACCCCTGGTTACCACGCTCCTCGCCTTTGTTGTAACGTTCAGGAGGATGGAGCGCAGCCACTTTAGGGGCGAGCCGGCCCACTGGAAAAGGAGAAGTACTTTTAAGGGAGGATGGGAAAAATACGGAAACGCATCCAGATACAGTATTTAAAATGCGAGATGTACTTTAGCAATTAGGAAGCAAGCGGTGTGGTTGTTAAAGGTAGTAGAGATAAAAACAAATCTGGAAAGTATTTGGGAATCAGTAATGGAACTCGACATTTCAGGGGCAACATTGTGGGGATTCTAATTTTAAATTAGTAAACCCTTATTAAAATTCTCACGTTTTAAAGTAAGTATGTGTTCGATTCTAATGCCAGCAATCGTGCCTTTTGTAGCCTCTTCAAGAGCTGGACCTAAAACCCATGCTTGTGTGTTTCTCAAACTGTGGTGTCAGTTCCTGGTGTGTGTGTGTGTGTGTGTGTGTGTGTGTGTGTGTGTGTGTGTGTGTGTGTGTGTGTGTGTGTGTGTGTGTGTGTGTGTAGGTAGGCCTTCAGAGCTACGGGATAAACCTAGTTTTACTAATTGCTAAAATGTTAAATACTATTTCTAGACCAAAACAGTAAGTAGTGTATTTATGGAGGTGATTACTGCACTTGTATTGATGTGAAAGGTAAAACACAAATGTCAAATTCTTTTAGTGGTGTCTTGGGTTATAAGTTCAGGTCCCTGGAGTGTAGATGTTACTCTCCTGTGTGGGGGCACTTTTGGATGGTGCATTGCCTTAGGTTGGTTGTAACAAATGCAATGAAAACAGCCTGAGATTTTCATAATTTGGCTTGTCACTAATCAAATTATGTCTTCTGAAACAATACGTACAATGGCAGAGCTTGATAATATTAACTTTTGTATTAGGCCATTCTTGGGATTTTAGATTGTTCGCAATATTAATATGCAGCTTACAACTGTAATGGGTTCCAACTTCAGGAGGGGAGATGAGTTTCACTGCTGTTTTTAAGAGGAGAGAAAAAACTGATAAGCTTCACAATGTGGCCAAGGTTTGACTAGGGAGAAGAGAGATAAAAGAAAGAATTACCACATTCTTTGATACTGGGGAAGGAATAGGTTTGGCAGAGGTTGTAAACAGAAGATTGAGGATCTTAAGATGTGCTTTTTTGAGTCTGTACAAAGTAGTCCCTCTCAATGCTAGAAAAAGAGGCAAGAGGGCAAAGATGAGGAAGCTAATTGAATAGGAAGTAGGGCTACATTGTTTAAAGTCGAGAAAGACAAGTCAGGGGAACAAAGAGATGTATTTGAAAGCCACCTGCAAAAAGATGGTAGTGCAGCTGAGTGAGAAATGCGAATAAAACATTGAAGAAGAGTCATAGAGGGAAGTTTGAACAGAAGTATACACACTATGAGAGCATCCAGTTAGAATCTGGTAAAATGTCAAAACAGGTAATCCAGGTTATCAGCTGTAGAGAGAAGTCAAGGAATATGGTTTTGTAGAAAAAGCTTTTTAAAATGTTACTACTGGAGGGCTCATCTGGGAAAATTTCTGGAGAAGATAACAGATTATCAGGAACAAAACTGGAGAGCAGGGTCCACACAAAGATGTATAATTCTAAGATTTAGAAACATTTTAAAACATTGTATATTGAAATATTTCAAAATAAAGTTGAGTTTAAATGCTGGGTTTATTCTTTTAGTTGTCATTATAAAAAGCAGAGTAAATGTTTATGTGGAAAATGATTGAGGTAGCTGAAAATGTACATTCAGTCTCATAGCTCCCCTCATAACTGGAGGCCAGTTTAATGCTAAACACAATTCCAAAACCAAATGGAAGGGGGAAATGTATACAATACACTCCAAAGAAATGACACGCATTTAGAATAACTTCTCTATCTTACATCAACTTCTAGCTAACTTGGTTGTGTGGCTCCTTTACAACCAACAGGTTAGAGGGTAACTGCAGTGCTCAGCAAAATACAGACAGCTGTCAGTAACAGAGAAGACACAAGAACTCAAAGTTCAGTTTGGGTGATTTCAGTCTGTGAACTGACAACCTTAGATACTTCAAGAGCCTCTATGTTCAATTATTGCAGATCTTAATTTTGATCCTGAATCTCAAAAGTTTTCTCTAAATAGCATTTAGTTTGAGGTAAGAGGTATATAGTACATTTTAGAAATTCTTCCACTAGAAATGGTAAAAATAATAGAAGCTCAGACACTTAAAAGGTGACTGTTAGAATTCATTTCTGTAAAACCATCTCTTTGCCCCAAGTACTGGATAAATTGCTGTTGTATCAGAGAGTTTACTAGCCCAAGAACTAAATGTTTCAAATTTTTGTTGGAAGAGGAATGCTCATGAAAAGACAAAGTATCATCCTACCAATGGAAAACATCTTAAGCTGAAATTCCAAATCAAAGTTTATGCAGCAAGCAAGTTCAGCAGGACATGCTTGAAAATTTCCACTCTACCTCCTCTCCCCACCCTCTGAGTCAAAATGTATTCTTACCTGTTAGAAAAATCTGCCCTGCCTATTATACCTGTCAAGCCTATTTCTTGAGCTGTACATAAAAAATTGCTCTTTCATAGGTTTTAGAGACCAAAACCCAGAAAGAATCAGAAATGCTACCAGTTAATGGCAGGAAGCTAAGTGGAAAAAGAATCATCGCATAGGCTCAGTGCATTTCTTCTGGGAAACCCAGAAACATTAACATATCCTTATAAATGCACACTTGTGTGTAAAATTAGAGAGGGTATAATTTTTATGATGGTATTTTCCCCATTTTATTCTCTCTGCTCTGCCTAACTCCATTCTACCAACAATTTTTGTCCACTAGTGAAGGAATAAGGAAATCAGATGTACTAAAGTTAACGCACATATTTTTTTAAAGCTTTAATTTTCTTTTTAAATTAAGGGCCACTGTAATATGGTAGTTAAGAGTTCTGAAATCAGACCACCTGGGTTTAAATCCTGATTTTTGTTTCATAGTAACTGTGGGTGACTTTGGACAAGTAACTTCACCTCTGTGTTTCGATTGCATTCAGTTTAATACTAAGAAGTGGCTCTTACGCATTAGTATTGATCACCATCATTGGAAGGCTCATTGAGACCCTGAATGCTAGGCCCCATATATCCAGAGTTTATAATTCAGTAGATCTGGATTGGGGTCTGAGATTCCGCATTTCCAATAAGTTTGCAGGTGGTGATGCTGTTGTTAGTGGCTTGGGGACCACACTTGGAGAACAACCACTCTACAGCAGGGTTTGTTAATTGTTAACCTTAGCATTATTGATATTTTGGGCTGGATAATTCTTTGTTGTGGGCCCTGCCTTGTGCATTGTAGAACATTTAATAGTAGCGTCCCTGGGCTGGCCGAGTGGCACGTTTAAGAGCTGGCTTGGGACACCAGCTCTGAGCAGCAGGGCCCCAGTTCGGATCCCCCACGAGGGCCAGTGACACTGCCCTCTACAGCTAAGATGGTGAGCAGCAGCTTGACCTGGAGCTGGGCTGCTATGAGTCGCCGGCAACAGCGTAGGCTGCAGCCCCTGCTGCAGTGGGCTGCCATAAGCTACTGTGTGTAGCCAGCAGCCAGTGTGAGCGGCCGGCAGCCAGCATGAGCTGCCAAGAGCTGCAGTGAGTGGCTGTCCAGTGGCCAGCAATCGATCTGCCTCACCTGGGAAGAGCGCAATGATGATACCAACATGGGCCAGTGAAGAAACGTCCTCCACAACTAGACTAAAGAACAAAAGAACAGCAACTTGTCTGTTCCCGTTCCCCTGATTCCCCAGCACTGTTCCCCTCCCCTAATTCCCCAATAAAAAAAATTTTAAAAAACCAAAACATAGTAGCATCCCTGACTTCTACCTACTAGATGCCAGGAGACCCGCCCACTTGTAACAACCAAAAATGTCTCGTAGGGAGCAAAATTGCCCCTGGTTAAGAACCACTGCTCAACAAATACTAATTCCAGGTGATCTCATGCTTTACTCTTCTCATGCTTTTGTGGAGGATGGCTATGTGGAGGTTTGGTGGTATTAACAGAGCTTGTTGAAATTAAAAGAGAGGTTATGGGGCCAGCCGAGTGGCTCCGTTGATTAAGAGCTTGCTCAGGAGTGCGAGCTCTGAGCAGCAGGGTCGCTGGTTCAATTCCTGGCCCGAGCTGAGCTGCTGCTGAGCTGCTGCTGAGCTGCCAACAGGTGGCAGGGTGGCTCAGCTATAAAAAAAAAGAGAGAGAGAGGTTATGACCCTTTAGGTTGAATTTCATGCCTTAATGTAGTTAGGTGCCATTATCTTTAAATTTTATTGTTCTGCTATCCTGAAATGTCCTGTAGATACATAACCCAATCAATGAAAATGTGTGTGAAGACAGATGGTCACCTGAGCATTAGTTCCAATATTTTTTTCATTGTCACTACCTAGCTTGACCTCATTTGTGTTAATACATAAACCTACTAAAATAAGTATGTATCCCTGCCTCTTTCCCACCATTCCTTTCTTTATACTGCAGCCAGCATGACCTTTATATAATGCAGATCTCATGGCCTCACTCTCCTGCTTACTCCACACTACTCTTAGTCCTAACATGGGTTCTGAGGTTTGCACAGTAGTGCTTCCTCTTTAACCCTATCTTCCACCATGTTACTCTTTTCCCTGTTCCATCTCTTCCTCCAATTCCCACCCCCACCAAATCCATACCAAGCAGCTTTTCATTCCTAGATTTGCATCCCACTCTCACTTCTAATCATTGTGCTTGCTGTTTACATTTCCTATAATACTCTTTCATTTTACTAACTTATAAGCTGTGGGATCAGGGCCTGCATCTGTCTTACCTCAGTTATTTCTTTCTTTCTAAGTCCTGGTTGCACTGCTGGGTAAAATCATTGCTGGCTCAACTGTGTTATCTTACAGAAATAATTTCTATTATTTCTCGGCCACATCATGTTGACCCAGTACAAAGTTAGTTCTAATTCAGGATACATTTAAAATCAAAATGAATCAAGTATCTAACCTAACCGTGATGTGACTTCTACATCTGTATAGATAATTTGGCTCTCTGTAAAAGAAATCTCAACGGGGCCAGGCTTAAACAAAAGAGTTATCTCACATAACAGGAAGCTTCAAGGTTTTCTAATTCAGTGGCTCGGTTTTGGCCTCAAGGACTTAGTTTTTCTATTCCTCTTTTCTGCATTCCGCTGCATTTGACCTCATCTTAAGATGGATGCCCTTAAGTCATAAGAGGACTGCTAGTGGCAATTGAAGCAGCATACTTATTCACGTGGAGAGGAGATTGGCTCTTTCTTCCCAGAAGTTCAAATGAGCATCCCCTTGCATCTCTTTGGTCCAGACTGTCTTTGCCCTGTGCACCCTTGAGGCATCACTGGGAGCGGGGATGAAGGTACCAAGACCTCCTTAGACTCATCGTCTGTGAGGAGAGTGGATGCTGGGACGTTACCCAGTGTCCTCCACAATTTCTGTTTTGCCAAAGGGAAAAAATTACAGTAATAACCTGCAGGAAATTTCCCATCAGGGAAAAGATTTCCAACTCTTCTGCTTTTTAAAATTTACTACAACTCCCAAGATGAGGTACTGACCAAAAAGAAGCCTAAGAAATTTTCTATATAGTTAATAACCATGGAACCTTTTTTCCTCTCAGATACAGACATTTAATGTAGATGCGCCATGCCAGACCGTGGAAGATTTAACGAATGGGGTTGTGATGGCCCAGGTTCTTCAAAAAATGTAAGAATAAATTGTTTTATCTTTTTATATGTTCCTATACATTATTTACTAGGTGGAAAACATGGACAAAACATAAAGTGCTTACAGGAAACTCATGTTGCATATAAAATAAGAACTGTAAGCTGCAGCGTTGATTTTGGTGGCATGTACTTGTTCAGGTGCAGATGAACTGGGCTGCAAGTTTAATCAGGGCTAGAGTAGTTATACTCCTCCAGTGGTTTTAACAGAATTGTTTCTTCTTGTGTTTTTCAGCTTAAGCTTGGCAGAAATTTTCATGTTAGTGACCAGATTTTGCCACTGTAGAAGAATCTAAGAGGCTTATTCCTAGTAGTAATGCTGAAATGTAACAGTGAGGCCTTCCCCAACTACCCATATAAAATAAGCACCAGTCACACCCCTGTGCTCTGTATCTTTTTTAACCGTTTGTGTTATTCTCCAAAGTATGTTAACACCATCTGATATACCATATATTTGTTATCTGCTGCACACCCCTCCACACACCCACACACACACAATGTAAGCTCCACATAGAGGCAATATATTTGTTTTGTTCATTGTCATGTCCTAGCACTTAGGGCACTGTCCAGTATTTGGTGAACCATATGAAAAATTACCTTTTTTATAGATAAAAAATGGTCACATGTCAGCAATTTCTCTTGGTTCAGTCTGCATCATGGTTGCTAATATTCACTAAAGGATGAAGGGAATGAGATATTTGTTTGGGATACATAAAACATACCTGATTCTTTCCTTCTAAGTACTTTGAAAATATAATAGTATGGCTGTCTTCAACTTTTGACCTAGAAATTTTTCAAATAAAGGATTAGCTTTGACATGATTTGGGGGATACTTTTGTCTTTTAAAGCCCTGAACACTTGTCAGTCTGATGATACTTAAAGATTTACATATGACTAGCTAGGATTTCCTGCAGTTCTCATTAAATGAATTCTTGCTGTTGCTCACCTTGCAGTAAGCTGTATACAATTGCCCATCTGAGAAGCAGCTCAAAAGCCTGCATTTCAGAGAATCCGCTTGTGTGCCTTTAGAACTGGGGACTCATGCTTGAAAAGTATAGTTTGTTATCGCTTTCTTCTGTAACTTATATGATACATCTCTCCAAATATATGTATAGGCACACAGACTTTTTGATGGAGCTCGAGAAGGTACATTTGAAACCTGACCAGAGTGATCTTGTGATTTTCATGGTCACGTCTGAGTGGTTCCTTAATAATGTTTAGCCTTTGAATGGCCTAGAGAGTTTCACTGAAGTTCTTAGTAAAAGTTATTTGTGGGTACATGGGCCTAGCTAAGAGAGCTTTCAAGGTATGTGTCAGTAAATGAATTTTTTGCTTAAATTAGTTGGGGTAGAATTTCTCTCACTAGCAGAAACCAGAAGAAAGACTGTATTATTTTTACCAAATCAAGATCATAGCATACATTATGTTCTGCAGAATGGTTATTTTAACTTACCAAACTCTTGTGGGCATATTTTTCATCAGTACTTAGATTTTTACCTTTTCCCCCCCCAAAATGACTTCCTTCCTTTTGTTGAGGTATATAACACATACAGACAAGCATATGAAAAAAAGTGATGAATTTATGTGTGTGTGTATGTATGTATATATGTGTGTATACACACATCCATATAACCACCACCCATTGAAATATATGACATTTCCAGCCTGAGGATGGAACCCGAGATGGTTCCTTCCATGCCCCTTTCTATTCAGTACCCCTTGCTTCAAAGATGATTTTACTTCTACAACATTAATTAGTTTTTCCTGTTCTTGAACATCTTATAAATGGAATCATACAGTATGTACTCTTTTTGGGTCTGACTTCTTTCACTCAACATAATGTCTCTAGGATTCACTCATATTGTTGTATGTCATCTATTTTAAATAATTGTGTAATATATACAACTTCAGGGAAGTTCAATTCCTCATTTGCATTTGATATTTATTGAATGGCTACTTTGTTTTTAGTACTAGTGTTTCAAGGGTAAGCCACAACCCACAGGGTAATTTACCTTCAGAGAGTTTATATCCTGGGGAAAAACAAATTTTAAATAACTACAAAACAAAATCGCTACTGTAACAAGTTCTGCAGAGGAGAAGTACACAGTGTTATGAAAGTTTGTCAGTAGCATATTTAACTTAGTCAAGGAAGTCATGAACATTTTACCTGAGTAAATCAAGTTAGAATAAATCTGCAAGATGATCGGGAACAGATTTCTCAGCAGAGAGAACAGCATATGCATAGGCCATATAGGCTGATGGAATATGGTGAGCACTACCATAGAAAGAAAGATGGTTTGAGTGGCTAAAGCAGAGAGGAGGACCATGGTACAAAATGCGGATCGAAAGGTAGATGGAGCCAGACCATGTAGGGCTTTGTGTCTTCATCCCAACGGCTATGAAAAGCAATTGAGAAGTTTTCAGAGGGGAGGAGAGGGCATTAACACAGTTAGATTTAAATTTAGAAAATATTCTGCCTTCAGGTATAAAATGAACTGGAAAAATTAATGATGAGGGATGATCAATTGGAAAGAAATTTGTAGTAACTCAGGAGGGAAAAAATGGTACTTTGGGCTAGGAGGTGGCAAAGTTGATGAAGGTTAGGTGGATGGACTCAAAATGGTATAGAAAATCAAATTTGGATGATTGACATGGGTAGTTAGTAAAAGGGAGGTATCGAAATTGACTTTTAAGTTTCTAAAGCAAATACACAGAAGAGGATGCAAACCACCGATGTGGGGACACTGAAGGGTGATCTGCTATGGAGAAGTGCCGGGTGTATTATGAGTTGAGTTTGGGAGACATTGAATTTGAGTGGTGTTAAGACATAACAGAACATGCCAAGTTAGCAGTTGACACAGGTCTGGAGTTCAGAAGAGGAGTCCAAACTGGAAATATTAGTTTGGGTATTTCTTAATTGAAGCCCTAAGTGTGGATTAAATCACTTAAGGAAGAGTGTAGGGTAAGATGAAAAAAGTGCCTGAGCCTTGAAGAACTTCAGCATTGTTGGTTAAAACATCAACTAGCAGAAGGACTAGAGAGGTATGAGGAAAGCCAGTAGGGTATGGGTGCCAGAAGAGAGTTTTACTGGAAATAGCAAATTTTTTCATTTTGTCTGAGTTGACAAGTGAAAAAGTGTACCTTTTTATAGTTTTAGTAGACATTGTATCACATAAGACTGGATCTAAGTAAGCTTATTGTTAGTATAATTTATTTTTCTCTCTAGTCTTTTTAGTCATTTTATGTTCATCTGCTTTCCACCTTTCTAAATTTTGTTGCTGTTGTCTTTTTCTCTTTTTTTTATGTCCTCCCACTTTTTTTTTTTTAATTAGTAAACTTTGTTTTTTAGAGCAGTTTTAGTTTCACAGCAAAATTGGGTAGAAAAGAATTTCAGTATGGAATGATGAAAAAGTTTTGGAGGTGGTAGTGGTGATGGTTTCACAACAATGTGAATGAATATACTTAAAGCCACTGAGTTGTACACTTAAAAATGGTTTAAATGATAAATTTTGTTATGTATATTTTACTACAATAAAAGTTTTAAAAGTTGAGCAAAAAGTATGGCAGTTCCCATATATATAGTCCCTGCCTCACCACACACACAGCGGTCTCACTATCAGCATCCCACGCCACATTTGCTACATTTGCTACATTAAAACATCATTATCACCCAAAGTCCCGAACTTAAAGTTAACTCTGTGACATTTCATAGGTTTTGACAAATATACAATATAATGATGTGTATCACCATTATAATATTATGCAGAATAGTTTTACCACCCTAAAAATCCCATTGCTCTGCCTGGTCATCCCTCCCTTCCTAGGCATCCCTCCCTGGCAATCAGCTATCTTTTTACTGTTTGCAAAGCTTTGCCTTTTGCAGAATGTTATGTAGTTGGAATCATACAGCATGTGTAGCCTTTTTCAGATTGGCTTTGTTAAACAAACATTTTAACTTCCACAGCTGAAAGTCTTTTTAAAATAAAGGGTTTATTAGACCATTGCTAGCAAAAAAAAGGAGACTGGTCTTGGGGCATGGAGTCTAAACCACCAGCAGCGTGACTAGGTAGAAGGGACAAGGCTTTAGTCCCAGAATTTTGAAAGTATTTTTATACAAGTAGGGAAGAGAATGGTGTAAGCCACTCAGAAAGAGTTTACCTTAGTTATAGACAGGGGATGAGAGAAGGTGAAGCAGATGTTTTCTGGGATAGGTGTAAAGCTTATGTGTAAACAAGAAGTGGAGGCTCCTGGGGTCCTGGGGTTCAGGGTTCCACCCTGGCTATTCTCTCTTTTTAGAAATAGCCACCTGGAAGTTAATTTAGTAATTCCAACCTACACTAGCGAGTGTGAGCCGTCTATTACTGGTTTTGCACCACAGTTGTTAACTGATTAACCCCTTTTTGTCTCTTCCTCCCACCATCCAGCCTACTTTAATTTAATTTAGGACACCCCAGAGTTTTCTCCTTGACAGCATCTATCGCTTAGCAATATTGCATTTAAGGTTCTTTCATGTCTTTTTGTGGCTAGATAGCTCATTTCTTTTTAGCGCTTCCCACCCTCCTTTTTTCCCCCACAGCTTTATTGAGATAAAATTGACATACAATAAATTGCACATTTTTAAAGCATAGAATTTGATAAATTTTTATCTGTGATGCCCATGAGATTTATCACCACAGTCAGGATAATGAACATATCAGTTACTTCACAAAGTTTCTCCAGTCCCTCCTTTCTGCCACCCCTTTCTCATCCTCAGGCAACTGATGTGCTTTCTGTCACTATAGATTAATTTGTGTTTTCTAGAAATTTATATAAGTGGACTCACACAGTATGTTTTCCTTTTTGAGGGAAAGGGTGTGGCTTCTTTCATGCAGCACAATTATTCTGATACTCGTTCATGTTGTTGCCCATATAGGTCATACATATTCCGTTGTATGGCTATTGCATGACCTGTTCATCTATTCATATCTACTGATGAACATCTGGGTTATTTTACTTTTGGGCTATTACAGATAAAGCTGCTATGAACATCAGCGTACAAATCTTTGTGTGGACATATGCTTTCGTTCCCCTTGAATATAGTTACTTTCCATTAAACATTTAATGGCAGGGAACCAAAATATTTTTTTAGATAATTAAAAGATCATTAGAAAATAGACCTAAGAAACAACATATGTATAAAAATATGAAGGTTTATTAGTAAAAATATCATACTAAGAAATGAAATCAAAATACAGTGTTTGGACCTCATCATAATTTGAGGGAAGTCAATAAGAATACTGCAGCGTTTAAATAATTTTAGCAGTAGAAATAAAATTTAACTTTTTGGTTTCTGTGAAGGCAACTGACTGTAGGCAAACAGTATATTTCTGGAATTATATTAAGGATATTAAGTGAATGGGCTTTTCTTTTAGCTTAAGCTATGACTGGTACATAAGTTACAGCCAAATATGACGTTACTGGAAAAAAATCTAAGGAAATGGTTTTGTAAGTTTCCTGGATTCCCCCCCCCCCCCCCCAGCAGTAGTCAGGACATAGTAAGCTATCTTTAGCTTCTTACTCATGAAGAACACTCCCAGTAAGATTAGCAGTTTGTTATTTACATACCTGTGTAGAACTACAATCTATTGAGATTTTGGAGAAAATTACTTTTATATTGTTTGATACTAACCTGAAAGCATCAATTAAGAGCTACCTAGAAAACATTGCTGAAATTGTAACTACTTATCAAAACATAGTTATGGCTAGATACCTGCATAGTGAGTCAAGGTTTATTACTAGGAAAAGTCACACCAACTATAAGAAGGCTGTAGACCTACTATTCTTGCTATGTTCTGCCCAAGTAGTAGATTAGAATCTTATTAAATTAATGTGCTGTCACTTTCCAAATGTATTTCAGTCTATATATATATATATATATATATATATATATATATATGGAGAACCTGCATTGTATCAGACATGAGATATTGGGCAGTACCGCAGTGAATGAGAACAGAGAGACATAGGTATTCAATTGATGGTAGAAAACAGATAATTTCTTAGAGCACCAGTTTCAAAACCTTTAAAATGAGGATCATTTTGGGATAAAAAGTTTTTTTTCCTTTCTAGTGTATATGGAAGTTTGGGAGGTTTTCCTAAGAAAAATAACCACAAATATATTCAGGTTCTATCCTTATTTCAATTTGTCCACACCAATGTTATCTTAGTTTTTAAGCCTTTTGCAAACAGAAATGGTGCCCAGCTTTGTCTAATGCCTAGTATTATAGCTGAGAAAACAGCTTTTCAGTTTTATGTTATTTAAAGAAATTAAAATTTTAGAAACAATATTTGAAGTACTAAGTGATGGTGATCATTGAAATATTAACTGAAAAGTTTATATTAACTTTCATAAAATATTTCTTTTGTCTATTTAAAATTGTGTTGTTGATTTGGACTTTTTTGATATTACTGTGGTATCTACAAGTTATGTTAATTCCAGTTAGTATATTTATCTGTAATTTGTTTTTAAAATATATTAGCTGTTACTGTTTTTCACCTTTTAGTTTGTTTTTTGATAAAGTATAAATGTTTTTTAATGAGCTGATAACAGTCAAGTTGATTTTCAAGAAATCTATAATTGCATCCAGTCCCATGTACTGAGTTATTTAGTGGCTAAAATGTGGCAAGTATATTTTTATGTTGCAGTTAAGTGATGTTACGGAATAGGTTTCAATTTTCTTTGTTTTGATTTTTTAGCTTGATAGCTACCTGATCTTAATATGCTAGCTTTTTCTTATTTGTAGAGATCCTGCATATTTTGATGAAAATTGGCTAAACAGAATCAAAACTGAAGTGGGAGATAATTGGAGGCTAAAGGTATTTTCTTTTTATTTTTCCATCCGTAAAGTAATCTTTACTTGTGTGTATATATGGTATGTGTTAATTTTTGGTCAGATGTGTCCAGTGAGCTTTAGAAACTTAAGTAGTCTTTAGTGAAATAATCTGGAATTAAGGATTGGAGGTAACCTGAAATTGCTCACCAAGATACAATGTAAATTAGTAAAACATAGTGACTGGGGGCATGGACTCCAAAGCCAGAGTGTCTGTGTCCACATCCACTCTACCATTTACTATCTGTGGGAAAGTCTCTTAGCCGTTCTGTGCCTCAGATTCCCCTTTGTGAAACAAGGATTGTAATAGGATCCACCTCATGGAAATAAATGAGTTAATGTATATATGCAATGTACTTAGGATAGCGCATGGCATATTTAATCTTAGTTGTTAGTGTTATTAAAAATAAGAAAATATTGGGAAATAAACTACCATTTTAAATGAACACATTGATTTTTAAGTCATTCTAGTTTAAAATGTTAAAATATGAAAAAATGAACATACTAGAATAAAGGAAATAAAGTATATTGTCCATGTCTTCAAATTTTCCTAGAAGTCTAAACATGTTAGTTTATTTATGAGATTTTCTTTTTAAATAAAGTTTTCGGTTTCTTTTCTTTCTTAAAAATAAATATGTCTGATTAATCATTGGATCACACTGCTATGATTCAGCCTTTTTTATTTGATAGCCACTTCTACTGTCTTCTGTCCTAGGACATTTTCAGGTACTAACATTGGCTAGAATAGGTGATCAACAGAATCATGTTATATACACATTTAACTTAACACAAATGCAACCATTGGTTTGGGTAAAAAAAAAAAAGTAGAGGAAAAAAAATGGCTTAGCAGTAAATAGTGCAGGTGATTCTGCCTATCATTTCACCCAGATGACAAATAGTCAGGGAGCCTATTCTCTTAAGTGAGTGTTGGGAGACATCTATAGGTTGGTCCCTCATCCTGTATGTTTCTAGGATTCTTCTTCTAGTACAAGTATATTGCAATGCTGAGTGTTCTCTAACATTTTGAGATATAATAGATTTTCTTTTTAACTTCATGGGCTCCTGAATATTTACTTTGGTGCTCAGCTGAAGAAACAGTCTTTCCTGCCATTGGAGGAATTTGGAGACATACTTTGTAGGTTATTTTAAGAGATTTCCAAGGGTAATTTTGACTATAATTTTTGCTTAATGCTTTTAACCTTATAACTTAAGCTCTATGTAAGATGCACCTCCACTTTTCTGGGGAAAACAGCACTGAACTCAATTCTTCATTGAGGATGGCACATTTTTTTTCTTTACCTTCAGAAAAACTGAATAATTTAATCTTACTATTAAGTCTTATCCATTTACCCTCGAATTTTTGTCAGTGGTCATAGCATTTAAAATTTAACATAATTGGAAACTTAATTTGTTATATAAATATCTTAGATCACATAAATTTAGTCATCTTTTTGATGAAGATAATTCAAATATTCTGTTGCATTTAATTTTTTATATTTATGATTAACTAGAATGATTAGTTGATTTAGAAATGTTTTATGTTAAACTATATTTTCATCTGAGTCTGCCTTTTACCCAGTTGTATTCTCTCTCTTTAAATAGATAAGCAATTTAAAGAAAATTTTAAAAGGAATCCTGGATTATAATCATGAGGTAAGGACTTTTTTTCTCATTTGGCTTGGCATTATTACTATAGGAGAGTTTAATTTTATAATATTTTACAATTGTTTCAAGTAAAGGAAAAATTACCTCAAAATTAATAAGCAGTTTATATTCCATTGTATAGTTTCTAGGATATTGGTTTGAACAACCAACTATTAGGTGGTTACTAGATGAATATCTTTTTTACTGTAAATGGATAATTTATAGATAAATACTAATTTATGTTAAATTTTACTTTCTGTTATCTATTAATTCTCTCACTTTACTTGTGAAGTTAATTTAGAGTCTATGCATTATTATAATCAACTCCCTTGCCTACTTCCTTTTTTTTTTTTTTTTTAATATGCAAGCAGGGTTTATTAGTGATACTTTCTCAGGGAAGAGAACAGGTTTAGCTGAGGTGGTGGGGAGAGAGAGAGAGAGAGAGAGAGAGAGAGAGAGAGCGCGCGCAGGAGAGAAAGGGGTTGAGAGCGAGGGCCTGAGAGTGTGAGGGCCAAAGAGCCCTACTTCTATTTTATTTCTTAGCAGACCCTCTCATCTCCCACCCCATCCCTTAATTAACTCAGTTTGTCCTCTGAGTCTGCATTAGAACAATCAAGACATCGCTGGGGAAAAGAAATCAGGCAGTGAAACTAGTGTTACTTTAAATTTCATGATCACAGGTATCAAATGGACACAACACCGCCTAGGAACCTATGTTATTGCCCTACTAGTTGTTTCTCCACAAGCTTACCTGCATTTATACCTACATCTATACTTACATCATCTGTCTTCACCATCTCAGTAAGTGACCCTACCATCCACCCTACTTACTGCTCAAGCCCCAAACCTACAAATCATCCTATAGTCCTTTTCTTCTTTTGATAACATTAGCAAAACCTATTAGTTAAACCTCCAAAATAAAGCTTTCTCCATCTATTGCCACCCTCCCCATACCAAGCCATCTTTAGCTCTTGCTTGGATTACTAGAGTAGTCTAGTTGATGACCCTATTTCATTCTTGCCTCTCTACAGTCTGTTCTCCACTCTAAAGCCAGGATGATTTTTTTTTTTTTAAAGAATTTTATTGGGGAGTTGGGGGGATGGGAACAGTGCTGGGGAATTGGGGGAAGGGGAACAGACAAGTTGCTGTCGTTTTGTTCTTCAGTCTAGTTGTGGAGGACGTTGCTNGAGGCAGTTGCTCGCTGGCCATTAAACGGCGGCTCATGGCAGCTCATGAAAGTGCATGCTAGCTGTCGGCTAGCCCCACTGCAGCCTACGCCATCGCCGGCGACTCACGGCAGCCCAGCTCTAGGTCGAGCTGTTGTTCGCCATCTTAGCTGTAGAGGGCGCAGCGTCACTGGCCCTCATGTGGGATCTGAAGTGGGGCTGTGCTGCCCAGAGCTGGCGTCCCAAGCCAACTCCTAACCAACGCGCCACTTGGCCAGCCCATTGAATAGATTTTTAAAGAGCAAATACATTGAAGTCTGTATCTGAGAAAATACATGCAATAAGAATCAGTTGGAGGAAAACAAAGCTAGAAAAAGGGAGAACAGTTAACAGCCTTAGTAATTATCCAGTGAAGAAGGATGGAAGCTCGAAGTAGATTATAGCAATCAGTGGCAGATTGAAAATTATCAGAACTTGAATCAGTCAGCTTGGTGAGGGATTGAATTTAGGAGGAGGACAGCTGGATAAAATTATGGTATTGAAGAAGAGCTTTTGTTAGATGGTAGACTTTTTTTTAAAGGCACATTCTATTTATGTCTTTATATTTTTATTGTGGTAAAATACATATAACATAAAATTTGTCATTAGTGACATTTTAGTACATTCATAATGCTGTGCAAACATTACCACTATTTGGTTCCAAAACTTTTCCATCATCACAGAAGGAAACCCTGTACCCATTAAACAGGCAGTCTTCATTTCCTCCTCCCTCCAGCCCCTGGCAACCAGTAACTAGCTTTCTGACTCTATGGATTTCCCTATTCTGGATAGTTCATTTAAATGGAATCATATGATATGTGCCCTTTTGTGTATGGCTTTTTTAATGTACATAATCTTTTCAAGGTTATGTTGTAGCATGCATCAATACTTTGTTCCTTTTTATGGCGGAATAATATTCCATTGTATGGATATACCACATTCTTTTTATATATTCAGTGGATGGACATTTGGGTTTTTCCCACCTTTTGGCTAGTGTGATTAATGCTGCTATGAACATGAATATACAGGTATTTTTTTACTTTTTTTTTTTTTTAAAGATTTTTATTGGGGAATTGGGGGGATGGGAACAGTGCTGGGGAATTGGGGAAAGGGGAACAGACAAGTNGCCACAGGGGCTGCAGCCTACGCCGTCGCCGGCGACTCATGGCAGCCCAGCTCCAGGTTGAGCTGTTGTTCAGCATCTTAGCTGTAGGGGGCAGTGTGGGATCCGAACCGGGACCCTCTGGCGTCCCAAGCCAGTTCTTAACCATCGCGTCACTCGGCCGGCCCAAGCCAGGATGATTTTTTAAAGTATAAATTTGATTATGTCGCTCTCTCCTCAAAGTCTTCCATGGTTTCCTACTGCATGAGAATCAAATACTTACTTTTTATTGTGAGGTACCAGGTACGGCATCGCTCCAACCGTTTACACTGTTGTACCCTAACCCGCAGCACTACAGCCACATTCATTCTGCTTCTGTACTTTTAGGATCTTCATTTTTCACTGTAGGGTTATTAGACAGAGACCTACACATTTGTTTGCATATAAGTCATTTCATTTGAGGCCACTCAGCTTCCTCATAAAAGAATCTTCCATTCTCCTTCCTGATACAGGTATCTTGCTGTCAGTATTTTGGAGTCAAATGGAGTGAAGGTGGCTAGGAGCAATCTTACTATTGGGGGCATGACCCTATATTTAATCTCTGCTCTTTCTGGTGACCCCTGGTTCAGAACCTCTCTGGCTCGACTTCAGAGAGTACATATCCAGTCTTTCTGGGGATGGTGGAGGGATCAATAGTACCTAGTTTCTTTGCTCAGTGTACAAAAATAGAAATTGGGAGTGAGACTGACATGACAGCTCTTTCCTTAACAGTGAATTTCTGTTAACTGACAATCTAGTATCAGTCAGATGCTTTATTTGGTCATATAAATATAAATGCAGTTCTAATCCTTTTATCCCCGTTCAGATTTTAGGACAGCAAATTAATGATTTTACCCTTCCTGATGTGAACCTTATTGGGGAGCATTCTGATGCTGCCGAACTGGGAAGGATGCTTCAGCTCATTTTAGGCTGTGCTGTGAACTGTGAACAGAAGCAAGGTAATTTATTTGAAGTTAGTGTATGCATTTAAAATAGTAAGATAAGTAATATATATAAAATATATTTAATAACGTATAAATTTGTATTTTGTTTATAAATATTTAATAATTTATAATATATATAAAAGTAACATATATTGTATATTTTATTTCTAAATCGCCAGTACAAACAATAACATCTTTTTAAGGCCACCCCCAGAGATCGTTTTCTCCCATTTTGCTACTAATTTATTGTCAAGCTTTAAAAGTTTTGCAAGTTGGAATAAATTTGATTGTGATGACACTCTTTCCCTTTCTGCAAGACTACATAATTCTTTGAGTAGATTATTTTTAACTAGACTGAATGTGATAAAATTGTTAATTGGACAAAGTCCAGCTAAATTAAATAATAATTAATATACTGGATTGAATCAGCTCTGGGAACTTAAAATTGGATATTTTAGATTACAAGTACAGAGGATTTACTGAACTCATGTGTTATGCTCGGGCTAGGAACACAGTGTCAGACAAAACAGGTATGGTACCTGCCCTTGTGGAACTTGTAGTTGAGTGGAGGGGATGGCAATAAATAATGCTACACAGAACTATCTAATCTGAGTAGCGGTGGGAGTGCTGTGAAGGTGAAGGGTAATAGGGGACAGTCTAGGTTTGGGTTAGGGAAGTTATTTACGCAAAGATATGGAGAATAATGGGTTAAGAGTAAGCTGAGTACTACAAACTGAATGTCAGAAAGACCTAGGTTACTTTTGAAGGATTAGAAAACTTAATTGGAGAATAGTGAGGAGGATAAAGGGAGATGAAACAGGAGAAAGGTAGACAGGGACTGTGCTAAATGATGACAACAAAGTATCTTGCTGTTATTTACATGACCTTTGAGGAAGATGGACTTTTTTTCTGCCCAGAAGTATTTTTCTTCTTTCTCCTGTCCTACCTTTGGTAATACAGACAGATTTTTATTAACTTGCTGTCTGTACTTTTTTGGTGTTCCAAGTTTAATAAGTCAACATTGTTTTTTCTTAAAGCTATGACTAGTTTTATTGGTCTCTGATTCAGGAATTTTTTCTATCAATATATTTATCTCTCTAGCCCCATTCCTTGTAGATTTTAACACACCATACTCTTACAGTTTTTAGCTTGTTTATTCCGTTTAACTCAAGGATTAAAATAGAGAATTTTCTACATTTGTGATTTTTGTATATTACTGAAATGTCTAACAAGTTTGTTGTCAAATATTTTAAGATTGGTATAAATAAGATTCAAGACACATTAAATTGCTAACTAGATGCTTTGATTTTAAAAGGTGGATGAAAAATTATTTAATGTAGTTCATTGAATTCAGATAATGGCTTCTTATGTATTTATTCTGTTAGGAGATTCATCACCTCTTGGGATTATCCTTAGTACATAAGGATCCTTGGAAGTATATAGCTGTTAAGATTTGGCTAATCATATTTATTAGAGGGTAGGAGTAGGAAACCAAAAGAATGTTACCTATATCCATATTCCTATGGAGAAGAAGACAATCACAATATTTATAGAACGTCTCATACAGACCAAGTGTTCTGTATAAAACCTAAATTCAGTTTTTCCCCTGAAATTGTATATAAATGATGAAAACTTTAAAACAGGATTTTAGCATCTCCTTATCCAGAGGGCATTCTCTGCTCTCAGGAACACAGTTGAGAGCTAAGAATGAAATTAAATGAATTTCTGAATTGTTAAGCATTACCCATCATCGCATATTTATGCTATGTAAGGCTTACTAAAGTGGCACTGCTAAACAGTGCCTGACCGACATTGGACAAGATACTCAGCCTGTTTTGTCATCTACAAAATGAAGATGCAAAATAGTTAGGAGGAGTAAATGAAATTGTCTGTGTTCCTTACTTTATTGTTTACTTAAGTGTCTTTTCTGCCTGGTACTCTACTAGGCACTGCCAGAACAAAAATGCTTTTTACAGATATATGAATTGCCCAAGATTTCTTGCTTGTAAAAGGCTAGGCAAGGACGAAAACCCTTCTCTCTTCCACATTTAAATTTGAAACTCTTTATACAAAACTGCTGTAAATTTTCAACCTAAAAGCTAAGTTTTCAGGATAAACTCCTTGACATGGCATACCTCATTCTCTAGCATTGCCTCATAGAGCTGCACTTAATAATCATATGTACTTGTATTTGGACTTCTAAGATTTATAAATTATTTTTATATTTTTTAAAAATGGTACATTAATGTAGTTCTCATCATCATTTTATCATTTGGCATTTTACGGTGTTCGCGGGGAAGGGCCTTGACGTGGCAACACCGCTTCTTAACTAACGCTTCCCCTCTCACACCTTACTAATAATTTCCTAACCTCCTTATTCCCACTGTTATTTTCTTCACTTCCAGTAGGCTGTCATGAAGTTTTCCTTCCCCATTATCAATGCCACTGCTTCTCTTCATGTTCACAGTCTTTATTTTGAGGGCTGTTTAGTCATTCTAGCTATGCCATTTTCTCCATAGCCTTGGATTTCTGTGTTTGGTACCTTTGAACAGAATATCTAAAAGCACTCCCTTGCATTCCAACACTCATAGGGTGCTCCTCATTAACAAACAAAACAAAAAATTGAGCTTAGACTAAAGGTCTTGGTTTTTTAAAACTAAATAGTGGTTAAGTTACAATATACTCCTACTATTGATCTAAAAACAATACCTTTGACTTAAGTGTGTTGTGTATATTTACATGTTTAACTGCATATTTGATTGGGTATAAAATATCTTTACAACAGTATTTCCTTTAAAAAATGTTTTGATTAACCAAAGGCCTTGGTGTTCACAACCAGAATGTCAGAATGTCAGAATTTAATAGTGCTGTCAAAATACTTCCTTTTTTTTTTTTTAACATGTTATAATACCTGCCAAGCAAAGGATTACAGCTTGGCGCTGCAGACATGAGTCTCTTGCCAAAAGGTCACTTTAACAGTTTCACAGTAGGACTCCTTCATATAATACTTGGAGTTCTGAGACAAGTTCTTGGTGTTTGTTTTTTGGATGTATGTCAGGTTGAGGATAAAATTTCCTAATTATTTTACCCTTTTCAATGTTTCTTATTAAAACATTTACCATATTTGTTGGAATCCAGCTGGTCTATTGATTGTTTTATGCTTAATGCCACTTTCATCATCCATTGTTGGATTTGAAAATAATGAAAACTACTTCCAGGGCTATTTCAGAAGGCAAGAATTATTTTTTTCAACTTTGTCAATACTGACAGCTAAGAGATCCTTCTTTTTTTTGACAGTGGTGAAGATCAGATTGATGAAGTTGGTACTTGAGCTCATTAGAGATGTGGGTCATTATTTTAAAGCCCAGGGTTATCCAGTATTTATTTAACTATGGTATCAGTTTCTAAGATTTTTCTTTCTTATAGTAGAAAATATTAAGATTGGCATCACACACAATTCAGTGCTTTGATGTCACATGAGAGTAAAGCACAAACTTTAAAGTTTTTTAACATGTAGCAAAGAATGATGTGACAGTACGCTTGATTTTTAGATTTTAAGAATGGTAATGTTTGTATGGAGTCTTTTCCACCCTGGAAAATGTTTTACCTTTTCTTTAGGCTTTACCATTTCTTTCCATTTACATTCCTGAGAGTCTGCTTTCCTGTGACCTTTAGCTGTAGCCACAACTTTATAAGGAATGGTTTGAGGTGGGTGTGGGTGATATATTAAAGATAAATACTGTGATTTTCAGTCTTTACCTATGACACATATGTTTATTCGTATATGAAATGCCTAGGAAGAATCAAAACACTGGAAACTACATATAAGAATTCATGAAGTATTAGCCTGTACTCCCTTGGCTATCTTTAACTTGAACAGTGACATTCCAGATTGTTCTTGTTTTCAGAGTACATCCAAGCCATTATGATGATGGAAGAATCTGTTCAACATGTTGTCATGACAGCCATTCAAGAGGTACGTTGGAGCTTTGTGCTTATAGTTTGTGAGAAATTAAAGGAGCAAGCATGAGTTTAAATAACAAGTAGAAATTTTAATATATTCTCATTTGAGAATTTTTCTTTATGCTTATGATATAGATTGCCTCATTTTTATTAAAGAAAATCATATTCATTTAAATCTTAAACATCTTACAGGTATAGATACTTAGTAACTATTCCCAATTTTTAAAAAATGCCTGAATGAACTAGAAATAGTAGACTAATTCCTAAAGCCATTATAAATCATTTCTGTCTTAAACTAGCAGCCTGTCTCCATTTTAACTATTGGTTTCTTGTTTGGCAGAAAATAGGTCTTTCACTCCAACCATACCCAAAGCAATTTTCTTTTTTTTTTTTTTTGAGATTTTATTGGGGAATTGAGGGAGGGGAACAGCATTGGGGAATCTGAAAAGTGAAACATACAAGTTCCTGTCCTTTTATTCTTCAGTCCAGTTGTGGAGGATGTCGCTTTACTGACACAAGTTGGTATTATCACTGCGCTCTTCCTGGGTGAGGCAGTTGCTTGCCGTCCATTGGACGGCCGCTCATGATGGCTCAAGGCAGCTCACAAAAGCTCACTCCAGCTGCCGGCCAGCCCCACTGCAGTCTATGCCGTTGCTGGCGACTCATGGCAGTCCAGTTCCAGTTCGAGCTGTTGTTCACCATCTTAGCTGTAGAGGGCGCAATGTCACTGGCCCTCTTGGGATCCAAACTGGGGCCCTGCTGCTCAGAGCTGGCATCCCAAGCCAACTCCTAACCAACGCGCCACTAGGCCGGCCCCCCAAAGCAATTTCTAGATGAATATTTTTATTGAAACTATGAGGGAAGAAAAATATCTTTTCCCTCTACACTTCCAAGTTCTCTGCTGGGGCCTTTGTAACAAAAGACAGATTAACAAAAGAAAAACATACAAATTTATTTAATATAAGCTTAAATGACACAAGAGCCTTCGTAAGGAAATGAAGACCAAAGAAGTATTTAAACTTGAGTGTTTTAATGCTAGGTTTGATGAAGAGTGGAGAATCATGGAAAAATGTGATAGGGCAAAAAAGGGTTTGAGCTAAGTGTAGCAAACTGGGGGGAACGGCAAGTCCTGTTTATTCATATTCCTTTCAGCATCGCTCTGTCTTCCAAAATAAGGATGCTCCTTTTCCTGAGTATAGGAAAGGCACCTCTCATGTGAGGGTCTTATGACTGCTTCAGGGGAAGTTCAGAAAATTCTTCCTGTGCCTGCTGTTTCTCAGATTCCTTCAGCTTGAAATATTTTATATGCCAAGGTGCCATATTTTGGGGTAGCATGTCCTGAACTCCAGCAGATGTAAAACATAAAACTATAAAAGTAAAGGCAAAATACAGACTAATAACTAGTTGATCTCAGGATATGAGAATGTTTTTAATCATGAAAGCAGTAGAAGAAAGCCTTAAGGGAACTAGAAAACTGTATAGGACATGAATATGCAATTAACAGAAAAAAATAGACAAAAAATGCTAAATGCAAATTAAGATAAAGCTTTTCTTTTTCTTTTTTTTTTTTAATTGGGGAATTGGGGGAGGGGAACAGACAAGTTGCTGTCGTTTTGTTCTTCAGTCTAGTTGTAGAGGACGTTGCTTTACTGACCCAAGTTGGCACCATCATTGCGCTCTTCCCGGGCGAGGCAGATCAGTTGCTGGGTTCTGGAC
>NW_017731481.1:2353173-2355901 GCF_001890085.2 Hipposideros armiger
CCCAGATCCAGGTTGAGCTGTTGTTCAGCATCTTAGCTGTGGAGGGCAGTGTCACTGGCCCTCATATGTGGGATCCAAACCGGGGCCCTGTGGCATCCTGAGCCAGTTCTTAACCATCACACCTCTCAGCCGTCCCTGTTTGTTTTTTGTTTTGTTTTGTTTTGTTTTAAATCTGACCAACTGACCAAATTCAGGAATTTCTACTACATCCTCAGGTTTGATAATTCATTAGAATGGTTAAAAACTTAGGAATGATGGGCCAGCCGAGTGGTTAAGAGCTGGCTTGGGACGCCAGCTCTGAGCAGTAGGGCCCCGGTTCGGATCCCACATGAGGGCCAGTGACACTGCCCTCTACAGCTAAGATGGTGAGCAGCAGCTTGACCTGGAGCTGGGCTGCCATGAGTCGCCGGCGAAGGCATAGGCTGCAGCCCCTGCTGCAGTGGGCTGCCATAGAGCTACCCTGTGTGGCCGGCAGCCAGCATGAGCGGCCGGCTGCTGGTGTGAGCTGCCAAGAGCCGCTGTGAGCAGCAGTCCAGAGGCCAGCGACCGATCTGCCTCATCCAGGAAAAGCGCAATGATAATACCAACATGGGCCACTGAAGCCAGGTCCTCAACAACTAGACTGAAGAACAAAAGGGCAGCAACTTGTCTGTTCCCCTTCCCCCGATTCCCCAGCACTGTTCCCCTCTCCCAATTCCCCAATAAAATCTTTAAAAACAAACAAACACAAAAAACTTAGGAATGATGACAGTTTTATTATAGCTAAAGGACACAGATCAGAACCAGCCCCTTCTACAATGCATAGAGTGAGGTCTGGGAGGGTCCCTAATGCAACCTTTCTGTTATCCCCTCCCCATGGAATCAAGACATGTCACAGTCCTAGCACGCTAAAGTGTGATAGTATGCAGAGTACCATCAAGCAGGGTAGCTCTCGAGAGTTCCCATGTCCAGAGTTTTTATTAGGATTTCATTATGTACAGTAGATATGATTGATTGAATTATTGGCCATGAGGTTGCACTTAATTTCCAGCCCCCTTTCCTCTCAGAGGTCAGGCTGATAACAAATGGCTCAAAGCCCCAAGCTGGCCAGGTCCCAACTGGAGCTATCTCCTCAGTTTAAACTATGGAGGGGCCCATCATGAATAACAAAGACATTCTTTATCAGTAAGGAAATTCCAGAGATTTGGAGGCTACCTCCCAGGAACTGGGGACAAAGGCCAACCAAATCCTTTATTACACAGCAGAGCTTTTAAAAGATGATTAGTTTAGCAGTCAGCTTGGATGGTAGGAGGGTAAACTGGTGCATCTTTTTAAAAATGTTATACTCTTTTATATCATGTCAGATATACAGTCATGAGTGTTTTAAAAAACGTATCTTATAACAATGGCAAAGCATTTAAAATGTCAAGTGAACAAGGCAATATATAAAATTGTATATACAATTAGATTTTAAGAATTGTCGAAAAAACACCCAGCCTAAGAGAAAGCTTATAAGAGTTTATTTTTTGCCAAAATGACGACAGTTGCTGGAAAGCAAAATCTCAGTGGATTGAGAAAATGCTCTGCATAATGGTGGTTTGCAGCTTATTTTATACATGAAATCAAAGGAGGAGGGTTACATGAAATCCATTGGTGATAGGTTAAGGGGGTGGGAGAAAGCGGGGGAAATCTCTGGGATTGGATAAAAGTAAATTGGAGAGACAGGTACTTCTTTCACGTAGGTGATACAGGATAATTAATAGTTCACTTTTTACAGCACATAGAGATGGTAATAGGGGACGAAAATAATAATGAGGGATTCTGTAGTTTCCTGCTCTGGTCCAGAAAAAGGGATTACTGACATTCCAAGGGCATGTTATCCTAGATGCAAAAAGACAATAGATAGGCTCACTTAAGGTAAAGATTGACCTTTGTCAAGGAAGCCATAGGCTAACGATGTGACTTCCTACCATGGCCCACCTTAGCAATTTTTATTTTCACTCCATCCTATGTGGTTATTTTCAGTCCTCCTGAGCTTGTCACGTTTAACCTGTGGCCCCTCTTCCGTCCACAGAATAGATTATATATTTATTATGTGCATATGTGTTTTATTTATTTAGCAAATATTTATTGAGCACCACCTAAAGTGCACCAGAAGCTGTGGTAGGCATTATGGATACAACTATGAAAAAAATAAACATGGTCTCTTGCCTCAGAAAGCATAAGTTTCATGGGAGAAATGGCTAAACAAACAATTCACATACATTCAGAGCATTCAGAATGGAAAGTGCCATGATGAGAAAAATAAGAGCACCTCAACATACTATCTCAGATTGGGGATATTAGGGAAGGCGTCTCAGAGAAAGCTGCATCTAGACTGAGCATGGAACAATGAGATGAGGTAAGGAAGGGGCAAAAATTGTTCCAAACCTAGGAGGCAAGAGAAAGCAAGACCTGCATGGCGTGTTGGAGGTAATGAAAGAAAAGTGCCATGAGCAAACATTGTGAGGTAGAAAGTGCTTAGAGGTGAAACAAGAAACATATAAAGGTCATTAGACTATTGAGCAGTTTTGTTAAACTGTGGAGTTTTGAAATCAATGAATAGATTTTTTGTTTAAAGGATTTTATTGGGGGAATTGGGGGAGGGGAACAGCATTGGGGAATCGCGAGGGGAACAGACAAGTTGCTGTCCTTTTGTTCTTCAGTCTAGTTGTGGAGGACGTTGCTTCACTGGCCCATGTTGGTATTG
>NW_017731481.1:2357396-2359875 GCF_001890085.2 Hipposideros armiger
AGTGTCACTGGCCCTCATATGTGGGATCCGAACCGGGGCCCTCTGGCATCCCAAGCGAGTTCTTAACCATCGCGCCACTCGGCCGGCCCTAGGTATTTTTTTAGAAAACAACTGTTTTTAATTCATTTGGATGTAAACCCAGAAATTGAATTGCTGGGTAGTATAGTAATTCTGTATTTAACTTTTTGAGGAAGTACCAATCTGTTTTCCACAGGTCCTGCACCATTTTACATTCCCACCAGCAACGCACTACGATTCTAATTTTTCTACCTTCTTGCCAACCCTTGTTATTGTTTATTTTTCTGATCATAGCAATCCTAGTGGGTTTGAAGTGATACCTCATTGTGGCTTATTTGCATTTCCCTAAAGTCTAATGATGTTGAGCTTATTTTCTTGTGTTTATTATCTTCTTTGGAGAAATATGTATGGTAGACAAGTAAATGATAGTATTTTAACTTTTTAAATGCTGATAGAAAGAAGCCACAAGAAAGAGAAAGATAGAAACTGAGATATAAGAGAGAGGGCAATAAATGGAATAGGGTCTATGAGAAGCTGGGAAGCGACTGAGTGGAGAGCACCTTGGTTGGGAAGAATAACACTTGTATTATAACAAGATTGAAGAAGGAAAGGATGGGCATGAGTGTTCCAATTTTGTAGATTAAGATATGGGGAATTCTTATCTGGAGGCAAGGTTTTCTGGTGAAGAGTGTTAGGGAGTTGGTCAGATTTGAGAAATAGGAAAGGTTTAGAATAATCTCTAAAGGGAATAAAGAGACTGTTTACTGAGGAAGCATAACTACTTTTGGGGCAGCTTTGAAGGCCCAGCTGAGACTGGAAACTATGTATCAATAGTGTTTTATGATTTTAAAAAGTGTTTTACTCTCTCAGTACTTAGCAGTCAGGGTATATGGCCAGAAGAGACAGATGGTTGGATTGATCTTGGATTGAGATTTTGCCAGGAAGAAGGAAGTGAGGTAAGAGGAGAATTGATTATATTGACAAAAGTCATCAAAGTAATAGACCATGAATACTAGGCTAGAAAGAGAAGGTAATTGATTAAACAAGTAATGAACCATAGAAGCTAAAGTAGGAAGGATGAGGTTCCTAAAAATAAGATGATGTTAGCAGAGGGAAGAGGAATTAGGCAAAACAATAATGTTCACTAGAGTCTAAGCAAAGAAAGAAATAAGGTGAATATGAGAATGATAGGCTCTGACTGAAAAATGGAGAAAGAAAGGCATAGGGCCTGGAAACCTCTATGAAGTTGAGGAACAAATATACTAGATATAATTGAATGAGAGACCTAGAATAAGAGAAGGTCTTATTCAGAGAGTGGGATACCTGGGTTTTTATTCAGAGGTGACAAGGTTTAAACTGTAACAACGGGAAAAGGAAAAAGACTGGAAGAAAATACATCCACTCCCTTCTCCCCCCCACCTCTGAATCAGATACTTCTTCTGTGCATGGTCTGTCCCAGCCCCTATCATACTCTAATGTATGTGTCTTTCTTACTTGAACTGTGCTAGGCCTCTGGTTTACATAGGTAGCTTCTTTTTTTTAAAGATTTTATCTTCTGTACAATGGGTATTGTTTTTTGAGTTGGAAGAAGTCTTAAACAACTTTTTATTAATATTCTCACAATAAAAGCATAAAATTGAAGCCAGTATTTTTTACTCTTCCTGAGATATTTTTTCACCCTTTTTCAACTCTTCTCATTACATTAATATAGAACAGTGATTCTCAGACTTCACAATGCCACAGAATCACCTGGAGGACTTACTAAACAGGTTGTTGGGCCCTGACCGCAGAGTTTCTGACTCATTAAGTCTGGGCGGGCACCCAAGCATTTTCATTTGTGACAAGCTCTCAGGCAATGCTGAGGCTCTTGGTTTGGGTACCTCATTTGGAGAATCACTGATATAGAGAAAAAGGTACAACTGAACATAACGTTTCATTCTCTGGACAGCGGGGTAAAGGTGACAATTACAAGGTCTCTCAATAGTACATCCCCACATTTCTTGTTTTCCCCCTCAGACAGAACATAAGAAAGAAACAACAGAAAATTGGGACCATTTGAATCTGCACCTGACATTTATCACAGTTAGAATTTTATCCCCTTCTGCCCGAAACCCTCACACACCCTTTAAATCTTGTCTCTTTGCAATACAAGGGTGAGAGATGTTAAGGCATAGATTTGTGTGTACCTGTGTTATCATTAAACATTAACCAGTTAATTTGGGCTAATATTGATGTTTCCCACATTTAGTCTTTAGAAATATTTAGTGTTGCCATTTTTTATGGAAAAGTCAATATTTTAAAATATTTAACCACTTTTTTAAAAAAATTTAAGGATCTTTTTTTTTTTTTTTTAAGATTTTTATTGGGGAATTGGAACAGCGCTGGGGAATTGGGGAAGGGGAACAGACAAGTTGCTGTCTTTTTGTTCTTCAGTCCAGTTGTGGAGGATGTCGCTTTACTG
>NW_017731481.1:2361304-2409078 GCF_001890085.2 Hipposideros armiger
GAGGGCAGTGTCACTGGCCCTCATATGTGGGATCCGAACCGGGGCCCTCTGGCATCCCAAGCCAGTTCTTAACCATCGCGCCACTCGACCGGCCCGCTAGTACTCTATTTTTAAAGGAACTCTTCAATGTATTCTTATGGTTTTAATGGAAAAGTTATTTTGTAATTTTAATTATTGCTTTTAATAAAATCTGTTAGTTACATTGTGAATTTCTATGTTCCAGCTATTCTGGGACATCTGTTCCAAAGCATGAACAGAAATCTTTCTGGTCTTTGTCTTCTTGCATTTATTCCACATAGTTTCTAAGTGTTTTGCAGGAAAGTCTTTGGACATGCTGTAATTTTAACCCAAGTTGTAATTTGTCTTTTCCTTACTTTGTGATGTTTAGTTTTAAAGTTGCTACCCTGAATGCTTTTTTTTGTATCTGTATTACACAGAGGTTTGGTTACATGAAGTGAAAAACCAGTATAATTTTATTTTAATCCATTTTTCTTTTTTAAAATTAAGTGATTAATCAATTGATTAATTGTAATTATTTTATTCATACTTACAGTTTGTGTAATAATGTGACACAACTTGGAAATGTTTGGTTTGTGTTGAGAATCAGAATAATAAAAATATTTTAAAACTGATATATAAATTAACATAAAGGTTTAATATGAGTAAAAACTTGTATTGAAATATACTACTATATATTTTAGCAATTGAAACCCTTATCCTCTAGCACATACCTACTTTACTAAGGTAAAATTTCTCATTACACAATTAACATTACCAGGAACCAGGTAACCCAGATAGAAGGTGTGTAAGAAAACTTGATATGAGAAAAGAACCAAATTCAAAGTACAGAAAAGATGAGATTTAGGACTAAAAGATATTTAAAACTAGAAGTGCCTTTTTTTGACTCTTGCAGAAGGGTTCTTGATTTCTCCCTGTTCCTCAGAAAGAAAAAGGGGGGAAATGTTTAATTCTATGTTTTACAAATATTGTTGCTACTTCATATTGAAATGTTTATTGTATCTCTTTGTTTTAATCAGTTGAAGAAAACTACAGAGGAACTAAATGAAGCTTTGTCAGCAAAGGAAGAAATTGCCCAAAGATGCCATGAATTGGATATGCAGGTAAGAGGTCTGTTCTGTGTACCACCTGTTTGAATTGCACTGCTGCAAATACCAAACGTACTGTGTACTGCCATACAGCACAGTTTGACTACAATGCAACCCTAATTTTTTTTAAAAAAGGAAAACAGTTCATAGTATTTTATACTGGAAGCATTTTACCTCTAAAGCAGAGTTGGCCATTGCCTCGGATGCATATGGGAGGAAGTATAATCATAGCACACTTGTTGGGTTATGTTGTAAGTAATATTTACTCATAATGTAAGTGCTAGTAATTGCTTTTCAAATTTTAGAATTTAACTACACAAATGCTAAGAGTTATAAAAGTAAATAAAGGTGATTAAGTTTATAAGCAGAATATAAATATTATCTTTGATAATATAAATTTATAGTTGTACACTGGGATTGGCAGTACAGCTTGCCATCTGTGTTTGTAAATAAAGTTTTATTGTAGCCCAGCTACACTCATTCATTGATATGTATTGTAGCCTGTGACTGCTTTCATGCTATATGACAGAGTTGAGCACTTGCCACAGAGACATACAGTCTCAAAGTCTAAAATGCTCACCATTTGATTATTTACAAAAATGTGTACTGATCCCTGGTATAGACAGATTGCAATGTGTATGGCAGGGTTGCAGAGGTTATGAGAAGAGAAAGGGTAGCACTATAACCACTTAGCTTTGCAGAAAACAGTACTAATACAGTAATAATGTGATCACTAATGTAATAATGTAAACTTTATTGATTTTCAACATTTAGAATCATCCTATAGAGAAATGTTGTTATAAAAGTAAAGGTACAAATGATAGAAATTGAGACTTAGAATAGGACAGGGTTGATGAGGAAAGAGTAGGGCGACTAATGTTCTTGTCTTACCAAGAAGCGAGTCAAGAACCACTCTGTGGGGCAATAGTCATTACATAGCTGCTCCTTGTCATCCAGTCTCAGCTCAAAATTACTTGATTTATTTATCATAAAGTATTTATTAGGCACTTAGATGTGCCAATTACTAAATTAGACTTCCTTGAGAAGTTCTTCCATGGTCAGCCAATCTAAAGTAATCTCCAGTCTCTCATGTTACTCTTATTTTAACCCTCTACATAGCACTTTTCACTCTAGTTTTTGCAGGTACTTATTAATTTACCGTCTTAATATGTTTCTGTTGATATATGTAATATGATTTGTTTTGAGTATATAATTTATATAGGAATAAGAACTGTCCCTGCTTTATTCATCACAGTGTGTCTTGCACCTAGAAAATTGCAGCAGTACCTAGCATGTAGTAGGCACACAGTAAATATTTGAATGAGTGAATGAATGGCAGGTGATTGAGTGAGAAGAGTCAATAAGTAGTGATCTTAAATTGCAGAGGTGACCAGTGAAGGAAGTGAGACTAGTGATATGACTATATTTGTGGAAAGCAGGGATGGCACAAGTTGGTATAATTTAACATATCAGAAGGAATCACTAGATAATGTCTAAGGTTGATAAATCAAGAAATAGTGCTGCATAACATATTATTAAAGGATGTAAAGTAACAGAAAGCAATAAAATTAGGAACAGTTAAAACTAGTTACCTCTTGGAATTAACTCAACAGGAAACTAGCATTTCATTATAAGCCCTTTTGTCTTGTTTGAGTTTTTTCTTAAACCATGTTTATGTACTATTTTTAGTCTCCTTTTTCTGTTTGTGAAAAGAATTTCTGCTAAATATATTGAATTAAAATATTTTCTCAACATTTGCTAGCCTGTTAAGTCTAGTACTAAATTTTTCATTGCACATTTAGCCTTCATATAAATTGACCATATATCAAGTTATAAAGCAATTCTCAATAAAATTTCAAAGAATCTGTTATTTAGATCATGCTCTGTGACCAAAGTGCAATTAAAGTCAGAAATTAGTAGCAAAGAAATGAATTTTAAAAATTTAAGCTTTCAAGCCTTAAATATTTATTTTAAAAAGAAGAATGAAAGAGCAGAAATGAATGAAATAGACGAGTGGCATAGAATAGTTTCTATTCTGAGAAAAGATTCATTTATGGAAATCTGACAAATTATAAAGAGCTGGCATTTGAGATTCATTCATTTATTCAACAGACATTTACTGAACACCTACTATGTAGCATCTACTGTTCTCGTTGCTGTAGATTCAATGAAGATTGGGTGGGGGGAACAGATAAAATATCCCTGCCCCCCAAGGTGCTACATTCTAGTAAAGAAGACAATAAAATAAAAATATAGTCTGTTATGTGGTCATAAGTATTCTAGAGATAAATAAAGCAGAGAAGGTAGAATAGGGAGTGCAGGGTAGGAAGAATTAGTAGTTTTAAATTGGATCATCGATACTGGGGCACCAGAGAAAGTGACATGTTAGTAAAATCCTAAAGAGTTTAAAGGAACAAGCCTCCCAGATCTTCGGGGAAGAGCATTACAGCCTGAGCACAAGGCCCTGAGGTGGGAATGTGGCTGATTCAAGGAACAGCAGGAAGATGAGGATAGCAGGAGTAGAAGGGAGTATAGAAAGAGGAAATCAGTCTGGAGAGGCCTTATAAGCCTTTGTAAAGACTTGGACTTTGAGTAAATGGGAAACCACTGGAGGATTTTAAACAAATTAGTCCTATGATCTGAGTTTTGTTTTAAAGGATTATTATGGCTGCTGTGTAGAGAATAGACTAAAGGGAGGAGACAGCCAAATCAAGGAAACTAATTAGGAGGTCATTGAGGTAATCCAGGTAAAAAATATGTTGGCTTAGATCATCAGAATTTAGTGCTGGTGAGAAGTGGTCAAAATACGATTGAAGTAGAGTCAATGATATTTGCAGGCAGATTGGATGTGCATATGATGGAAAGATGTTAAAGCTTATGACTGAGCAACTGGAAGGATAGAGTTACTGTTTACTGAAATGGGAAAGTCTGTGGAAGGATTAGGGGTGGGGAGTAATTAAGAGTTTCACTTGGACAGGTTAAATTTGAAATGTCTATTAGACATCCAAGTGGTAATGCTATCCAGTTCAGGGTTCCAGGCTAGAAATAGAAATGTGCGAGTTGTCAGTGAATAGGTGGTGTTTACAACTATGAAACTGGATGCTATCACTGTATTTAGAAGAGAAAAGCTGTGGGGTACTCTAGTGGCAGCAAAATTATGAGGAATTGACTAAGGAGAAAGAGAAGGTAAGACCAGTGAGTTGGTACAGAAACCATGAGAGTAAGGTGTCTTCTAAACCAAGTGAAGAAAACGCTTCAAAGAGGAAGACGTGATCAGTTGTGTCAAATGTTCTTGAGAGATTGTGATAACACAGAGTTCAGCAATGATCCTACTGAGCAGTTTTGGTGGAACGGTAGGGCCGATAGCCCAATTAGAGCAAATTCAAAAGAAAGTGGGGGATGGAGAAGGAGAATCAGAAATGGCAGGCAACTTTTATTTTTACAGCTTTATTGAGATATAACTAACATATAATATACTACTCATGTTTAAAGTGTACAATTTTGATGCATGTTGACATATGTACGAGGAACATGTGAAATCACTACAATCAATGCAATGAACCTATCACCCCCAAAACTTTCCTGACAACTCTGTAATTCCCCTCGAGTCCCCAGCTCTGATTCTGTCACTGTAAATTAGATTGTATCTCCTAGAATTGTATATAAAAGGACTCATACAGTGTATATGGGGTTTTTTGGTATGACATTATTTTGAGATTCATTTATGTTGGTCAGTATCAATAGCTAATTCTTTTTTATTTCTTTTTTTTAAAGATTTTATTGGGGAATTGGGAGGGGAACAGTGTTGGGGAATCGGGAAAGGGGAACAGACAGGTAGACAAATTGCTGTTTTTGTTCTTCAGTCTAGTTGTGGAGGACATCGCTTCCCTGGCCCATGTTGGTATGACCATTGTGCTCTTCCCAGATGAGGCAATCAGTTGCCGGTCATTGGTCAGCCGCTCATAGCGGCTCCCAGCAGCTCACACCAGCTACCAGCCGCTCACACTGGCTGCTGGCCACACATGGTAGCTCACGGCAGCCCACTGCAGCCCCGCTGCAGCCTACACTATCTCCGGCGACTCACAGCAGCCCAGCTCCAGGTCGAGCTGTTGTTCACCATCTTAGCTGTAGAGGGCGAGCATCACTGGCCCTCATGTGGGATCTGAACTGCAGCCCTGCTGCTCAGAGCTGGTGCTCCCAAGTGAGCTCTTAACCAGCTGAGCCTCGGCCGGCCCTCTTTTTTATTTTGAATACTATTCCGTTATGTGGATGTAGTATAATTTATTCATTCACCTGTTGATGAACATCTGTATTGTTTCTAGTTTTTCTTTATTACAAATGACACTACTATAAACATTCTTTATAAGTCTTTGTATGGACATAGCTTTTATTCCTCTTGAGTAAATAAATACTTAGGAGTAGAATGGCTGGGTTATGTGGTAGTTTCATGTTAAGTTTTTTAGGGAATTGCAAAACTGTTCCAAGAGTGGTTAAAACATTTTATATTCTCACCAGAAATGTATGAGGCTTCCATTTGTACACTTGGTGTAGCCAGTCTTTTTAATTTTAGCCATTCTAGTGGGAAACTATTGGTATAACATTGTGCGTTTAATTTGCATTTCCTAATGACCAATCATGCATATCTTTTTGTCCTTAGTTACCACATATATCCTTCGTTGAGCTGTTTTTTTCAGATATAAAATAATTCTTGCTTACTTTTATTACTCTGTGCAATATTTCAAAATAATGGAGATATTTTAAGTAGAGGTTGATTGTACTTCTTTAAAAATAGGCTTTAATACTAATCACAGGTGATTACTAAAAAAAATAGTAATTCACAGGTGATTATGCTAATACCAGTGTAATTGAAAGAAATAACTGTTTTCCTATATTCTTACAGGTTGCAGCATTGCAAGAAGAGAAAAGTAGTCTGCTGGCAGAGAACCAGGTATTAATGGAAAGACTTAATCAATCTGATTCTATAGAAGATCCTAACAGTCCAGCAGGGAGAAGACATCTGCAGCTCCAAACTCAATTAGAACAGCTCCAGGAAGAAACATTCAGGTAAAAGACCACTCACTAAAATCTGAATTTTAAAAATTTGGTAACTATCTTTTAAAGTTAAGAATATAGTGTTAGGACTTCTGGGTAGCTACAGACTAAGGAGACTGTATAATAAACAACTTCCCCCAATCTTCCCACACGACATGAAATAACTTCACATCTAGGGAAAATCTGTTGGCAGAGAATCATAAAAGCTACATGGTCAATGTTATTTGAAGACAGAATGCATGCCCCAACTGTGAGTGAAAGGAAGAAAACAAACACCAGCTCCACATCCCACATACCTGTCCTACCCCCATTCTGTCAGGTGCTTTGAGGCAAGTAAAGGCAGACTGAGGAGAAAACTAGATTAAGACAGAGCAACACTAGTGAGGGCGTTTGTGGGTGAGTTGGAGCAATCACCAGAAAGATTAAATTCATTCAAACTCTGAAATCACTTTTAAAACAAAAAAGGAAATTAGACCACAAACTTTAGGGAATGGATTTCAAAGAAAGTGCATCTTCTTAAAGGGCTCAATGCCATAAAAAGATAATTGGCACAGAATTTAAAGAGATTGGTGCCCTTTTCAGGTGCTCAGTTTAAAGACACGTGCATGATTTCTAGAGACAGACTTATTTAAAGAGCAAGCTGGTTTAAAGGAATGGTCTTCTAAATACATCTGAGAGGGGAAAAGACCAAAAGAGAGAAAGAAGGAACCTTTGGCAATTGGATCGTGAAAGGGAAAAGGAGAAAAGGAAAAATTTGATGTTCTTCAAGATAAAACAAAACCACAAAATTGAAGGGCTTAGCGGTATGATAAAAATATTTTGTTGTGATTTACTAAAAAATGTTATAAGCTGTTTCTTACCTAGTCACAGATTTCCAGTGTTAAAATAGTAAGAAATTAAATCAATTAGATTTTTACTTTAACTTAGTATGGTGTAACATATCCTTTATTATTCCTCAGTGAAATGTTTCTGGGTTTTTTTTTTTCTTTTTGCCTTAACAGGAAAACATTTAAAAACTTCAGCCTTTTCAGAAACTTTAGAAACAATCCATTCCCTGTGGTCTATATCAGCAGTTCAAAGTGTGGTCTGAGGATTCCGGAAGGTTCACTGAGACCCACCTCCTCAGAGTCTTCAGGGCCCTCTCATTTTCAGCTACATATCTGTGGAAGGCTGGATTTCCTTCATATACTTTAGTCTAAAAACCATAAAACAGATGAATGTAGAAACAGATATGACAACCCAGTTGTCTTTTATTAAACCAGATTTTGAATCACAGAAATGGAAAACATTGCTACTCTTCTGAGTTTTTTTTTTTACAAAGTGTTTATTTTTTATAAACAATGTGTTGTCTGTATTAACATAACGGGTTTATTAAATATTGATAGATAAAACCTATGTAAACAAAGGTTCTTTTAAATCTCAGTAATTTTAACAGTAAAGGGATCCTGAGACCAAAGTTTGAGAACTCTTCATCTTGACTTGATAAATGCATCTTGACTTTCTAAGATAGAATTGGTATAGTCAAAACTAAGTATGATTTTACCTTTTGTTTCTAAATTGTGGCTAGTTTTTGTTTTTAATTATAGTTGACATACAATATATTAGTTTCAGGTGTACAACATAGTGAGTCAGCATTTATATCCCTTACAAAGTGATGACCACAGTAAGTCTAGTAACTATCTGTAACTGTACGTAATTATTATTAGAGTCAGTATTATTGACTCTAAACCCTATGCTTTACATCACATCCCCATGACTTATTTTATAACTGGAAGTTTGTATTTCCTAATCCCCTTTTCCACCCATCACCCTCCATCCCACAACCATGAGTTTGCTCTCTCAATGAGTTTCTTCCTATTTCAATTTGTTTATTTTGTTTTTTAAGATTCTACAAATAAGTGAAATCATACAGTATTTGTCTTTCTCTGTTCAACTTATTTCATTTAACATAATACTCTATATGACTATTCATGTCACAAATGGCAAGGTTTCATTCCTTTTTTTGGCTAATAGTCCATTGTATATATGTACATCTTCTTTATCCAGTCATCTATTGATGGACACCTGGGTTGCTTCCATATCTTGGTTATTATAAACAATACTGCAGTGAACACAGGGGTGCATATATTTTTTCAAATTATTGTTTTTGTTTTCTTTGGATAAATCCCTAGAAATGAAATCGCTGGGTCATAGTGTAGTTCTATTTTTAATTTTTTGAAGAACCTCCATGCTGTTTTCTATAGTGGCTGCACCAATTTGCAATTCTACCATCAGTGCATGGGGGTTCTCTTTTCTCATTCTCACCAACAATTTTGTTTTGTTTTAATTGTTAGTTTCAGGTGTACAGAACAGTGCAGTTCTATATTGTTTTTTTGATACTAGCATTCTGACATGTGTGAGGTGATAGCTCATTATGGTTTTGATTTGCATTTCCCTGATAATTAATGATGTTGAGCATCTTTTCATGTGTCTGTTGGCCATCTGTATATCTGGAGACATGTCTGTTAAGATCATCTGTGCATTTTTTTAATTGGATTGTTTGATGTTGAGTAGTATGAGTTCTTCATATATTTTGGATATTAACCTTTTATCGGATATATTATTTGCAAATATCTCTTCTCATTTAGTAGGTTGTTTTTCATCTTGTGGATAGTTTCCTTCGCTATGCAAAACTTTTTAGTTTATAAGTACTATTTGTTGATTTTTGCTTTTGTTGCCTTTGCCCAACAAGACCTATCCAAAAAATATTGCTGAGACCTATCAAAGAGTTTACTGCATGTTTTCTTCTAGGAGTTTTATGGTTTGGGTTTTACATGTAAGTCTTGAATCCATTTTGAGTTTATGTTTATATATAGTGTGAGAAAGTGGTCTAGTTTAACTTTTTTGTATGTATCTGTTTTCCCAACAACATTTATTAAAGAGACTGTCTTTTCCTCCATTGTATATTTTTGCCTTCTTTGTCGTAGGTTAATTGACCATAAGTATAGGTTTATTTCTGGGCTCTGTTCTGTTCCATTGATATATGTATCTGTTTGTGTGCCAGTATCATGCTGTTTTGATTACTGTAGATTTGTTGTGTACTTTGAAATCAGGGACTGTGATACCTCCAACTTTGTTTTTGTGTTGTTGTTGTTCTCTAGATTTCTTTGGCTATTCAGTCTTTTATGGCTTTATGTAAATTTTAGCATTATTTGTTCTAGTTCTGTGAAAAATGCCATTGGTATTTTGAATAGAGGTTTCATTGAATCTGTAGATTGCTTTGGAGAGTATGGACATTTAACGATACTCATTCTTCTGATTTCATGAGCGCTGTTTATTTTTTCATTTATTTGTGTCTTCTTCATTTTCTTTCATCAGTATCTTGTAGTTTTTATAGTACAGATCTTTTACAACATTGGTGAAATTTATACTTAGGTTTTTTTGTTTGTTTGTTTGTTTTGTTTTTTTGGTTTGATTTTTGTTAGCTGAGCCATCCTGCCACCTGTTGGTAGAGGCAGCCCCAGCTCAGCTCGGGCCATGAATCGAACCGGCAACCCTGTTGCTCAGAGCTCACACTCTTAAGCGAGCTCTTAACCAACTGAGCCACTCAGCCAGCCCCCGCTTAGGTTTTTTTTTAATGCAATTGTAAATAGGTGTTTTCTTGATTTCTCTTTCTTATAGTTTGTTATTGGTGCATAGAAATGCAAAAGATTTATCAATATTAATATTGTTTGTATCCTGCAACTTTACTGAATTCATTTTATTAGTTTGAGTAGTTTTTTGGTGGACTCTTTAGTGTGTATATATATATATATATATATATATATATATATATATATATATATATATAGTATGTCATCTGTGAATAGTGACAATTTATTTTTTTCCAAATTGGATACCTTTATTTCGTTTTCTTGTCTGATTGCTGTGACTAGGACTTTCAATACTGTGTTGAATAAGAGTGGTGAGACGGAACATCCTTGTCTTATTCCTGATAGAGAAAAAGGTTGAGGTGTTTTCCTTATATACACACTTTGTTGAGTTTTTATTATAAATGGATGTTGAATTTTGTAAAATGCTTTTTCTGTATCTATTGGTATCATATGATTTTTATCCTTCATTTTGTTTATATGGTGTATCACATTGATTGATTTGAGAATGTTGAACATCGTTATGTCCCTGTAATAAACCCCACTAAATCATGGTGCATGATCTTTTTGATATATTGTTGAGGATTTTTGCATCTATGTACATCAGGGATTTGGGCCTGTAATTTTCTTTTTCTTTTTTTTTTTGTAGTCTTGGTTTTGGCATCAGTGTAATGGTAGCCTCATAGAATGAGTTAAGGAGCTTTCCCTCTTTAATTTTTTGAAATAGTTTGAGAAGGTTAGGTATTGATTCTTCATTGAATGCTTGCTAGAATTCACCTGTGAAGCTGTCTGGTCCTGGACTTTTGTTTGTTGGGAGCTTTTTGATTGTTTAATTTCATTTCTAGTAATTAGTCTGTTCAGATTTTATGCTTCTTCCTGATTTAGTCTTAGAAGATTATGTTTCTAGGAATTTATCCATTTTTCCTATGTTGTGAAATTTTTGGCATATAATTGTTCATAGTATTCTGTTACAATCTTTTGTATTCCTGTAGTGTTGGTTGTCACTTTTTTACTTCTGATTTTATTGGGTTGTCAAAAAAGTCATGACGTATGTTTTCTATGTTTTTCGTTGTAAAAATGCGTCATGACTTTTCTGACAACCCAATATTTATTTTGGCCCTCTCTTTTGATGAGTCAGGCTAAAGGTTTATCTATTTTGTTTATCTTTTCAAAGAACCAGCTCTTAGTTTCTATAGTTTTTTTTACTCTCTTTCATTTATTCTTACTCTGATCTTTATTATTTCCTTCCTTCCACTCACTTCGGGCTTAGTTTGTTCTTTTTCTAGTTTCTTTAGGTGTAAAGGTTAGATTGTTTATTTGAGATTATTCTTGTTTCTTGAGATAGGCCTGTGTCACGATGAATTTTTCTCCTAGAAATGCTTTTGCTCTGCCCCAAAGAGTTTGGATTGTTGTGTTTCCATTTTTCATTTGTCTCAAGATATTTTTTTATTTCCTCCTTGATTTGTTCATTAATCCATTGAACATTTAGTAGCATGTTGTTTAGCCACCATGTGTTTGTGTTTCTTCTTGTAATTGATTTCTAGTTTCATATCATTGTAATCAGAGAAGATGCTTCATATAATTTCAGTCTTGTTAAATTTACTGAGACTTGTATTGTGATCTATCTTGGAAAATGTTCCATGTGCACTTGAAAAAAATGTGTGTTTCTGTTGTTTTAGGGTGGACTGTTCAATAAGTGTATATTAATCAATATGGTCTAATGTGTCATTTAAGGCCCATTTTTAAGGCCTGTTTCCTTGTTGATTTTCTGTATGGGTGACCTATTGATGTAAGTGGGTGTTAAAGTTCCCTACTATTATTGTAGTATTGTCGATTTCTCCCTTTATGTCCATTAATAATTACTTTATGTATTTAGGTGCTTCTTCATTGGGTGCATAGATGTTTAAAAGTGTTATATCCCCTTGTTGGATTGATCCTTTTATCATTATGTATTGCCTTTCTTTGTCTGTTACAGTCTTTGTTTTAAAGTCTATTTCATATGATATAAATATTGCTACTTCAGCTTTCTTTTTATTTCCATTTGCATGAAATACCTTTTTTCATCCCTTCACTTTCAGTCTGTGTGTGTCTTTCAATCAGAAGTGAGTCTCTTCTAGGCAGAATATCAATGGGTCTTTTTTTTTTTTTTTTTAAATCTCTTTAGTCACCCTGTGTGTTTTGATTGGAGCATTTAGTATACCTACATTTGAAGTAATTATGGATATGTATATACTTTTTGGTCATTTTATAATTCTCTGGTTGTAGTTCTCTGTTCCTTCTCTTGCTCTCTTATATATTGATGACTTTCTTTGTTTTAGTGATTTATTTGGGTTCCTTTTTCATTTCTTTGTGTATCTATTATAGGTTTTTGGTTTGTGGTTACCATATGATTCATATATAACAAGCAATGCTTATAGTGGTCTATTTTAAGTTGGTCGCTTAAGTTTGAATGCATTCTAAAAGCACTACATTTTTTACTCACCCCCACATAGATTTATGTTTTTGACATACATAACAATTTATCTTGTGTATGTTTCTTAATTTATTACTATATTTACACATCCTCTTACTAGTTTTGTCTTTTAACCTTCATTCATACTAGCTTGGTAATTGGTTGATCCACTGTATTTAAATTTGCCTTTATTAGTGAGATTTTTCCTTTCCTATATGTTCTTATTTTTAGTTATGGCCTTTTCTTTCCCATTTAAAGAAGTCCCTTTAACATTTCTTGTAATTTGGGTTTAGTGGTGATGAACTCCTTTAGCTTTTGCTTGTTTGGGAAACTATTTCTTCTTCAATTGTGAATAACTTTGTTGCGCAGAGTATTCTTGGCTATAGGTTTTTCTCTTTTTATCACATTGAATAAATTATGCTAGTCCCTTCTGTCCTGCAAAGTTTCTGTTGAAAAATCAGTTCATAGTCTTTTGGGGGATCTCTTGTATATAACTAACTGCTTTTCTCCTGCTGCTTTTAAGATTCTCTTTATCTTGAACTTCTAGCATTTTAATTATGATGTGTCTTGGTATGAGCCTCTGTGGGTTCATCTTGTTTGGGATTCTGCTTCTTAGACTTGGATGTCTGTTCACAAAGATGGGGAAGTTTTCAGCTATTATTTCTTTAAATAGGTTTTCTGTCTCTCTTCTTCTTGGACTCCTATGATTCTAATATTGGTATGCTTGATGTTGTCCCAGAGGTCCTTTAAAATATCTTTTTTTTTTTCCTCTTTGCTGTTCTAATTGGGTGATTTCGACTACCTTGTCTTTCAGCTCCCTGACTGGTTCTTCTGCATCATCTAATCTGCTGTTGATTCCCCTAGTGTATTTTTCATTACAGTTACTGTATTCAATTCTGATTGTTCTTTTTTATGTTTTCTATCTCTTTGTTGAAGTTCTCACTGAGTTCATCTTTTCCTCTCCCGAGTTCAGTGAACACCGTTTTATAATCAGTGTTTTGAACTCTTTATCCTATAGATTACTTGTCTTTGTTTTATTTATTTATTTTTCTGGGTTTTATCCTTTTCTTTCTTTAGAAGACATTTCTGTGTTTCCTCATTTTGGCAGTCTCTCTGTGTTTGTTTTGATGAATTAGCAAAATAGCAGCCTTTCCTGGTCTTGAAGGAGTGGCCTTGTGTAGGGGCTTCCCTTTTGTAGACTGTGTGCTGGATGCCTTTGGCAGGCCAGCTGGAGCTGAAGTGGGCATAGGCCGCAGGGAGACCTCACCAGGGCTACCTAGGCAGGCTAGCCGGAGCTGGAGTGGGCTGTGGAGAGTTGCTGCAACTGCCGTGGTGGGCCAGCAGTGGCTGTAGCTGGAGCCGGCTAAGGTCATAGGTAGTGTGGGGTAAAGCTGCACTGGTGCCACCTTGGCAGGCTCTGCAGAGCTGTAGTTGTGGTAGGTACAGGCCGTGGGAAGGCCCAGGGGCAGTCCACACTGGAGCTTCCTTGGCAGGCTAGTTGTAGCTGTAGTTGGAAAGGGCTCAGACCAAGAGGAATCCTGGGGGCAAGCCATACCAGTGCTTACAGCTGTAGCTAAAGTGGCGTGATCTGCAGGATATCCTGGGGATTAGCCACACCAGGCTGGCAGTTTTAGCCAGAACAGGTTCCAGCTGTGACGTGCCCCAGGGCAAGCCACTGTAGAGATGCTTTGACAGACCTGCTGGAATCTGGAGCTGGAGCAGGCTGTTGGGACAGCCAAGCCATGTGGTGGCCCAGGACTGCAGTTGGAGTGGGCATGGGGCTGAGGGGAGCTTGAAGGACAAGCTAAGCTGGTACCCAAAGCTGTAGCTGGAGAAGGTACAGCCATGGGGAGTCCTGGGGGCAAGTGGAGGAGCTGGTGTGGGCTTTGGGTCTGCTACACACGCTGAGAGACTTGGCCTGCTGGCTAGAGTGCCTGAATCATGCTCCTTCCTATGAAAGCAAGGTGGAAGGGGAGCACCAGTAGTGCTCCTTGGCACCTCCAACAACGGAAGAGAGTTTCCACAGCTTCCCTTCCATTTGGCAGATGATCTAGGGTTGATAAATGGATTTCCTTTCCTTATAGTCTAAGTGTCCTTTAAACTACTGTTTTTCCCTGAGCCCCAGGGCAGGAGAGTCAGTGACCCCTCCCTCCTGCAGGTTGGTGTGTTGCGCGGTGCTCCCGTGGTAGCGTGTCTGCATCTCGCCTACCTGTTTCTGTGTGGCCTCTCACTCTCATTTGTTGTGTAGAAGCTGTTCATTTGCCCCAGTTCTTCTTCAGGGGTAATTGCTTTGTCTGTAGGTGTAAATTCAATGTGTTTATGGGAGGGTGTGTGTTCAGTTTCTTCTGGTGCCACCATCTTGAACAGAAGTCTCTAAATTGTGACTAGTTTTTAAAGTATGGTTTTGGAAAAGTGGTATTTTGAATTGTCTTACATTTTAATTATAAATGAAATATTTCCACAATACATATTACAGTATTATATTTTGAAGTACTTTAACAATTCAAATGTTTTATCAATACTATACATTTATATATCTTAGTAATTTTTATTATACCTTATAGTCAGATATAATATGATGAGGATGACCTTTAATGTATTATTTGACTTTTTTCTAGACATTTAAAAAAATTCTGGCTTTGCCACTTTTTAGCTGTGTACACTTGGGCATGCCTCCGTTTCCTCCACTATAATAGGGTCCAGTAGTATTACCTACCTTCTAGAATTTTAAATGAGTATTAAATGAACTAAATATTAAATATGTAAAATACTGAGAATATTACCTGGTATATAGATGCCATATAAGATTTAGCTGTTACTACTTTTCTAGAAAATGAAATAAGAAAAAGAAATGAGGTAAAAATATTAGAAAGAAAAGTTTCTAAATAATGTTTGTCTACATAAAACATATAAGAGAATCAAATGAAAAGTTTTTAGAACCAATAAACATTTAACAAGGAGAGTGTAACTAAGACTTTGCATACCGTATTTCCCCATGTATAAGACACACCCTTTTTCGAAAAATTTGGGGTCTAAAAACTGGGTGCATCTTATACAGTGGTTGTATGAGTGGGGGAAAAAAACAAGCGTGAAAAAAGTAGGAAATACAAGTTAAAAAACTACAACCACTGTAATAAGATGCACCCAGTTTTTAGACCCCAAATTTTTTAAAAAAGGGTGCATCTTATACATGGGGAAATACGGTATATCATGAGCTTTTCTACCAATAGCTAGTATCACCAGGAAGAACTTCCATTTATGAGTATATAAGTACCTTAAAAAATACTAAAAGTACAGTAGTCCTCCTTATCTGCAGTTTCACTTTCTGTGGTTTCAGTTACCCACAGTCAACTGTGGTCAAAAAAATTAAATGGAAAATTCTAAAAATAAGCAATTCATAACTTTTAAATTACACTCTGAGTAGTGTGATGAAATCTCATGCCATCCCACCTGGGACATGAATCATCTTTTTCTCCAGTGTATCCACCCTGTATGTACCGCCCACCCATTAGTCACATAGTAGCCGTCTAAGTTACCAGGTCAACTTTTGCAATGCCACAGTGTTTGTGTTCAGGTAACCCATATTTTAGTTAATAATGGCCCCAAACTGCAACAGTAGTGATGTTGGCAATTCGGATATGCCAAAGAAAAGCTGTAAAGTGCTTCCTTTAAGTGAAAAGTTACATATGTGTAGGAAAAAAACATAGTATATATAGGATTTGGTACTATACGGTTTCAGGCATCCACTAAAGGTCTTGGAACATATCCCCCATGGATAACTGGGGACCACTGTAATATTAAGGATTTCTATGACGAAAACTTCTAAGTTATACATTAAACATATTTTAATATATGTGAAGAGATAATATATGTTTACAAGTTGTTCATGGAGTTTTGTAAGAATGCCATTTTTTCTTAAATTATCATATAATTTGAAATTGATTCCAATTCTAATTTTATGTTCATCTAGAAGTGTTAATGAATAAGAGATTCCCATAATATTTTGAGAACCAAGTATAATGAGGGAGTACTTGCCATAGCCAGTGTTGAAAGATGTTATAAGTCTATGCTAACTAAAATAACTTGGTACTGATGCAGCAAATTATAGACAGACCAGTGATACAAATTAAGATCCAGAAACCCATCCAAGTGCATATAAAAATGTGTAATATTATAAAGGTGGCATTTTTCTAATCAATAGAGAAAGGTTAAATCATTTGTTAAATGGTTTAGGGATAGTCGGCAGATATTTTGGCAGGAAAAGTTAGATTCCTACTTTACATTATATACCAAAATGAATTCCATGGAAATTGAGAACTTTAATATTAAAAATGAAACTGTATAATATAATACTAACCAAAATGTAAGACTAAAAGAAAAAAAACCTTTCTAATCATGTACTAAATGTGAAAACTGTATAGTGTAAGATTCATCAATTGAGTTACATAAAAACTAAGAATTTATGTACATTAAATACTTAATATTAAAGGTAAATAATCAATGATAAATATTTGTGACATGAGAGACAAAAGAATCTTATAAATCTAAAGGAAGGATTTATGTTAAGCAAAACAAATTAATAAGAAGTAAAAACAATATTATCCTTATTTTGGGGGAAAAAGACCTATGAATAGAAATCAGACTGAAGGATCTATTCCAAAAATGTTAATAGTAGTTATTTATTTAAATTAATACATGATTTTTAGCTTTTTAGCTTTTTTGTATTTTGTAAATTTTCAACAAGGAATATAAGTTTCATAATTAACACTAAAATTTTTAAATAAATTAAATCTGCTGTATTTTTACAAATTACTTGATGTCTAACTTTCTGAATAGAGGAATGGTAATTGTTACCTTTCCACAAGCCTTGTAACATTGGAATCCATTTTTAGGATAGCTAAAACTTAGAATTATAGTTTATGGTCACAAAAGTAGGACACAAACTCAAGAAGAGTTCATTCTCATGCTTTTTATTTCCTATTACTGTTCTAAGGAGAATTACTAGACAGTAAATAGTACTTTCTTGGTTTATTTTGTTTTGGTTACAGACTAGAAGCAGCCAAAGATGATTATCGAATACGCTGTGAAGAGTTAGAAAAGGAAATCTCTGAACTTCGGCAACAGAATGATGAACTAACCACTTTGGCAGATGACGCTCAGTCTCTAAAAGATGAAATAGATGTTCTTAGGTAAACATTCTTCCCATCTCTGTAGAATCTCAGACCTGTTGTCACCCAGAACAGTTCTACCACCAATGTTACAAACTCTAGGATTTCTGAGTATAGCAGGGTGTTTAAGAGCCAGCCCACCTGAGTTTAGATCTCAGTGCTACCATTTATTTAACCTGTATGTAATAATTTTCTCATCTGTAAAATGGAAAGAATACACATACCTACCTCAGATTTATATGTGGAATTAAGCGAGTTAATATTTGTAAACACTTGGAACAGTTATCTGGAAAATAAGTACTACATAAATGTCTGTCATATAGAAATTAATCTCTGACCATCATTTCATACTTGTATAGCTCTGGAGTTTTTCTGATTACTACTCCTTTTCTTTAATTTTGAGTCCTCCAAGTCAACTTGGTCTTCCTTTTTCTCAGATACTGTCACACCCCACAAGGCTGCATTTCCTTACTAGACCTTTTTATCTTCACCTCAACTATTCTCTCACTAGGCATCTCACTCTCTGCACCTCATTTTCCCACCTTTCCACTTGTACAGTCTATTCTCTGTTGGATCATTCCAACCATCTGTATTTTACACTTTGCTCTTTGAATACTGAGAACGAATAGAGAGATCACATTGTGATATAGTTCTGTCCTACTCCAAATTAATGATCTTTGCTCTTCACTGGGTTCTTATCACTGGTCCACCATTCTATTGCTCATCAGTAGATAGCTCTGTCTCCCATTTCTCTCATATCTGTTACATATTTTCATAACTCTTCTCACTTGCATGCCCATCCCACCCCACCTCTCCCATGCTTTAGTCTCAGTAGATGGCATTGTCTCCAGCTGCATACAGGAAAGAGGCCACGAACTGTGGAACCCTCCATGTCCCATGTCTCCTGCACCTCCTAACTTCTCTGCACCACTAATCTTTTCTTTTTCGCTTCTAGAGTGTAGACTTGTTATTCTTCCTACTGTCCAGTGCTAATTTCTTGTTCAGTGCTCTGGATCTCAAGGCTTCTTGCTTTCACAGAGACTGTTACCTCAGTTATCATTTCTTTTTGCATTCTTCCTCCTTAGTATATATTTATGTTTAGTTCTGTCTCATCTTAGAAAAAGAGAGAAATTTATCACTCTCTACTCTCCAGAACTAATTTAGATTATACAGGGTAAAACTTATGTTTTCTCCTTAACCCCTAAAATGTGCCGCTAACTGCTCTCACTGCTCCACTGAAACAGCTGTTCCTATGGGTACCAATAACATTATAACTACCAAATCATTTGAACACTGCACAATTTATTTTGCTTTTGTACTACATGGGACTCTGCTGGGACTCCTCCTCCCCGACCCCACCCCGCAGCTTTCCTTAAATTATGTAACGTTCTCCATGACAATTTTTGCTGTAATTTGATCATATTTTTTAACCTGAGTAAAAAATTAACCTGGAATCACTTTTGGTCTATAATTTCATTAGAATGTGTTATTTCCTGGCAGTCCCTCTTGGTTTAGCACTAAAACAGCTTTATAACTGTGGATGTGTTTGATTTCTGATTTCCCATCTCATTCTAGACATTCTTCTGATAAAGTGTCTAAACTAGAAGGCCAAGTGGAATCATATAAAAAGAAGCTAGAAGATCTTGGTGATTTGAGGCGGCAGGTTAAACTCTTAGAAGAGAAGAACACTATGTATATGCAGAACACTGTCAGTCTAGAGGAAGAGTTAAGAAAAGCCAATGCGGCTCGAAGTCAACTTGAGACATATAAGAGACAGGTAAAAGAATAGTAACAAAGTTTCCTAATGATATTTTCAAGCAGGTTCTCCATTATAACAATAAGGTTTGTCAAAAATCTGCTTACTGACTTTTGTTTTCATGGTATTCTGAATTTTACCTATGAAACTTAGTTCTTATCCAGAGCTTATTGATTGTTCTCTGTAGCTGATCCTTTTATTACTTTTTATTTTTTAATTTATTATGTACTACTTAAGAAATGCACAAAAAGTAAAAGAATAAAACAGTAAGTATCCATGCTTAAAAAATAAAACATTTTTTTTCTCCTCATTATAGTAGCAAGTATGCTTTTTTGTGGTTTTCATCCTTATGCATCTCTTTATTCTCTTGCTGCATATAGATATATATGTATATATATATCCGTATATGTATATATATTTGTGTGTAAAATTTACATTTTGACATGTTTTGAAACTATATAAATTATAAAATGAAAGCATTCTACTGCAATCTACTTTTGCTCAGTAGTATATTTGTCAGATTTGTTTTATGTTGATAGGCATAGCTTTATTTCATTTGTGCTGCTTTATAGTATCCATTCTTTTGAGTGACTATACTACAATTTGTCAGTTTTTCTGTTGAAGGACATGTAAGATGTTTCAACTTGTTTTAATATTACAGGAAATGCTTCTATGAATAGTATTGAACATTGCTTCTTTTATACATGTGAAAGTTTTACAACTATATGGAGTTTCTTCCTTAGATTATGTTTGTTTAATTAGATATTGCCCAGTTGTTCTCCAAAATGAGACTGTATTACCAGCAAGAAGTTTGCATGAATTCCTGTTGTTCCATATCATCACCAACACATAGTACTTGAAATTTTGCCAATTGGATAGACATGAAATGATGTCTCCTTATGATTATACTTTGTATTACCCTAATTACAAATATATTTACTGATCACATTTCTTTTGTTAATTGCCTATTTTATCTTTTGGGATATTTATTTTTCTTATTGATTTCTGAAAGTTCTTTATATGTTCTTGATATTAATCTTTTGTCACTTGTACATGTTGCAATTATTTCCCACCAGTCTGTTACCTGTCCTTTTACTTTTTTTGAGATTGATAATTTTAATGTAATGAACTTTAAGAATCTTTTTCTTTGATTTTTCTGTGATTTGTGTTTTATGTCTTGTTTAAGAAATCATTTCCTACATAAGGATGTAAGACTAGTCTCTAATTTCTTAACAAAGATTTAAAGTTTGTTTTGCACATGTAGGCCTTTAAGCCACATGGAATTGATTTTTGTATAGAGTGCAAAGACAACCAGTCAACCTAGTAACATTCATTTAATAGTATCTTCCATAATGGCCTGCAATTCTACCTTATCATATATCTGAAGTTTCCATGTTATATGTTAGTTTGCATTGGGGCACTCTTCTGTTTCATTGTCCTATTTGTCTATTCTTACACCAATACCTCACTGTCTTACTATCTATAAATTTTTAGTAGTGCAGATACCCACACCTTGTTCTTTTTCAAAATTGTCTATTCTTAGACCTTTTCTTTCCCTTTATACTCAAAACCTTTGGGAATTGGAATTACATTGAATTGTTGATTGATTCGAGGATAATTGAAATCTTTATGACAATAACTTTCAGTGCATATAATATCTTTTTATTTAGGTCTTAAATGTCTTTCAGTTAAGTTTTATAATTTTCTTCTAAATATTGTACACATATTTTGTTATATTTACTCTTGGTACTTTATGTGTTTGGGTTTTGTAAATGCAATTAGCAAAAGAAAGGATACCATTTTCAGTTTATTGCTCATTTATATGAATGAAATAGATATTTATACATTGATTTTGCAACTTTGCCAAATTCTCATATTACTTTTAATAATATTTGTTGGGTCTCTTGGCAGAAGTGATATAGTATACAAATAAAAGCATTTCGTTTTTTTCTTTTCTACTCTATACTGTTTTTCTTCTTAATCAGCATGTCTGACCTTTCATACAACTTTGGATAGAAGCAATGATAGTAGGCAACCATTTTTTTTTTAATACAGAATGCTTTAAATGTTTTACCAATATAAACATTGCTATAGGATTTATTTTTGTAGCCACCTTTTACTAGTATAAAGAAGTTCTATTGTATTTCTAATTTGCTCTGGGTGCCCATCTTAAAAAGATGTTGAATTTGATCAACTACATTTCCTGCACCTATTAAGAGACTCCTATGCTGCTTCGCCTTTCTATTAATGTGATGAATTATATTAGTGGATTTTCTATGCTTTAACCATCCTTGCATTCCAGAGTTAAACTTAGTTTGGTCATAGTGGATTTACTTATTGTTTATACATTGTTACATTTACTTTTTTCATTTTACTTAGAATATTTTGCCTCTATGATTCACTTGAAGTTTTTTTTCTGTTTCATACTTTCGTTATCTGATTGGAGTATCAGAATTATACTAGCTTAATAAAATGAGTTGGAGAAGTTTAGTGGAACATCTCTGTATACCATGAATAGCTGGCAGGTTTTTGTTTTCTTTTGGTGGAAACATTTTTTCCCAACATTTTGTTATGAAATTTTCAACATACAACAAAGTTGATAAAATTAGCGAACTTGAATATGACCTGGAAATTACCCAAAATAAATGCAGATGAAAGAAATTATAAATTAGATTTAAAAGTATCAAATTAAAATGAGAAATGATCCAATTAGAATCCAGAGGAGAGAACAAATTGTAGGAAGACATTTGAAAGAAAGGATGGCTGAAGATTTTTCAGAACTAATAAAGAATATTAGATTTAGTGTCAATTATATGCAATGTAAATAAAAAGAAATCTACACCTAGAAATAGTGTAGTGAAATTGCATCGTACATTAATTCTGTCTGTTTCTGATCTGGGGCTTAATATACTTTTATTTTTCAATGAGAATATTTTCTTTCTACAAGTTCTCTTTGGGTGCACTTTCAAACCTACTTGATCATTTTTTATGGTTTCTTACTCTTTTTATAATTTAGATTTCCATCTTTATTTATCTTTAAATATTATACCTGTGTTTTTTATCTGATAATTCCAATCTGAAATCCTTGGAAGTCCTGTTCTACTCTTGTTATTGTTGTTAAATTTTTCTGCTGATTGTCGTTCATAATGACTTACTTCTTTTGCCCTTTGCTGTTTCATTTGGCTCATCTTTATCTTTATGGAAATACAAGGGGGTTTGAGTTTGAGGTGGTAGTCCTCCAGACAGTGTGTTTTGCTTATCATTATCAACCATGACTATTTTAAATTAATTGGTTGGCTTAGGATTTGCCAGACAAGGGATGTAGTATAATTTTAAACACAAATCCATGTATTAGCAGGTCATAGTTACAAATTTTTAAGTTACACTTTTTTAAACCCAGAGTACTCATTTTAAGACAGACAAATTTCTTTATTAATTTTTCCAGTTGATGGAGTGTTTTTCTGAACCTGTCTGTTTACTGACTCATTACCTTTTAGAGCCCTAAGGTAGTTTAATAACCACCTGCCTCCCATTAAATTCAAAGCTCTGGGTTCCTGGTGTGGGAAATAGGTCCTTCATGGCTTCCGCACGTACTTTCCCTTCAAGTTTTAGCCTGTGAGGATTTCACTTTGTTGTAAGCTTACCTGTGCATTTGGATTTTTTTTCCCTGTAGCATTTATTTTGCTTTATGCTAAAAGGATATCAGACTACCCAGTTAACCGTGTTACAGGAAATGGAAATCCCATTATGTTTTTTCATAATTTTGAGCATTGTTATTCTGGATGATCTGGCTTTAAAACCAATAGTAGCAGAATTTTGTTCCTAGTTTTCTTCGTTAAGTTAGGTTGCTGTATAATGTACTTTTTTTTTTAAAATATTTGTGGGGAAGGGAGTTTTCATAGATCTGTAGAAGAAAATAGTGACAATTTCTAATGTTTCAAATTGTAAAAATTAATGGTACCTTTCTGTATCAGGTAGTAGAATTGCAAAATAGATTATCTGAAGAATCGAAGAAAGCAGATAAATTAGATTTTGAATATAAGCGGCTAAAAGAAAAAGTTGACAGTCTTCAAAAAGAAAAGGATGTGAGTATAAGGCTCTTTGGTTGTGAGCACTGCTAAAATTAAGACAATGATATTTATGTTTTGACTACATTAATTCCTTCTATTTATAAATTTAAAAACTAGAGATCCTGTTTATTTTTAAATTTAAGATTTACATTTGTGCTTCAGAAATAGATCTAAAATAACAGATTAAAAGAATGTTTTTACTTCCATTCTAATTTCTTTTATATACGAGGTGTGATAGAAAAATATGGTGACTGTATAAATTAAAAAAATTATTACAGTAAAAGACAAATTGCCATCAATTCCCCTCAAAATACTCCCCCTCACTTCGAACACACTTATCCCATTGTTCTTGCCACTTTCTGAAGCAGTTGTGGAAGTCCTCTTCCATGAGTGTCTTTAGTTGGCGCTGTCATGACTGCTTGGATGTCCTGAATCGATTCAAAACGTTTTTTCTGTAATGGTCGTTTTGACTCTGAGGAATAGCCAGAAGTTGCACGGTGCCAGATTTGGTAAATAAGGTGGATGAAGACACACCAGTGTTATTTGACAAAAATTGGCGTATACCACAAGGGATGTGTGACACAGAGTGTTGTCATGATGTATGATGAAGTAAAGACACTCACGAAAGAGGACTTCCACAACTGCTTCAGAAATTAGCAAGAATGATGGAATAAATGTGTTTGAAGCGAGGGAGAGTATTTTGAGGGAGATTAATGGCAATGTGTCTTTTACTGTAATAATTTTTTGAAATTTAAACCGTCATGATATTTTTCAATCACACCTCGTGTATTTACTTTTCTACTTCTGTTGCTTCTTTTACATTGTTCTGCTCATGACCTTCTGTAAATTTATGTAGCTTTTTTGTTTTCTGTATGATTATTATACAATACACAATTCTTTTTGTTCAGCATTATTTTGAATCTCTTAAAAATACTTTCTTTGTTATGATTTTGAATATTTAAATTCTTTGTTTGATTTTTTTATGTTTAATGAAAAGCCTGTTATATACATAATAAGGTACTTATTGTTAAGGATGGAATAGACAGTTTTGTTTCTTATGTTTAGCTGTGGATAGCATATTGCCTTGCTTATAGTATATATTCAGTATTGTTAAATGGGAAAAATTATTTTAATGTTTTCCTTCTCTGATCTTTCTATAGAAGATCAAAACATGTCCATGTTCCATTCTATTTATCATTTTATTAGATAAGGCAAAGATCACTGGTGAATAAACTCATAAAACTTGAAGCTAACTTTCCCTGTTTTTAATGTCCTGCAGCGGTTAAGAACAGAAAGGGATTCTCTGAAGGAGACCATTGAAGAGCTTCGTTGTGTGCAGGCTCAAGAAGGGCAGCTCACAACTCAAGGTAAAAACATTTCAGCGTCCCAAGCAAGGTTATTTATTTCTAATAGTATCAGTAAAAATATTAGATTCATTTTAAGATGATTGCACCAATACATGAAATTGAAAAATCAGTGGAGGCCATGAAATTGATATAAATTTTAAACTGTTATTCAGATATTATGGTAAATAGTCTATAGTTATGGGACTTAAAAAATTTACTTGGCTATTTATATTGTAATTATATTTAAATATTTGGTTTTATTAGGTCAAAAGTATAAACATTTGTGAAATCATCTGTCTTAATAATAAACCTGGAAATTTTTATCCTGGAAAGTTTCTTGTAACCTTTTTAAAAGAATATCAAAACTTTCTAAATCAGTGATTTTTTTCTTTCAACTGAGATGTGGGGTAGGTAGCAATCCATTTAGGGACTTTTATCCAAAGTAGAAAGTGCTCTTCTCACAGGAAAATATATCCTTGTTCATTTAAGACTTGATATTGTTAGGATGACAATACTACAGTATGCAGTCTACGATTCAGTGCAATCCTTATTAAAATACCAACAGCATTTTTTGCAGAAACAGAAAACCCATCCTGAAATTCGTCTTGACTCTCAAGGAACCTCAAATAGCCAAAACAATCTTGAGGAAAAAAAAAGAAAAAATTAGGAGGGCTCACACTTCCTGATATCAAAACTTGAATATAAAGTTAGTAATCAAAACAGTGTGCTGTCAGCTTAAGGACAGGCATATAGACCAATGGAATAAAAAAGAATGCCCAGAAATTTTCACATATGTGGCCAATTGATTTTTCATCAAGAGTGTCAACATTATTCACTGGGGGAAAGGAAAATCTTTTCAACAAATTGTTCTGGGAAAACTGGTTATCCACACCCAAAAGCATGAAGTTGAGCCCTCATACCATATATCAAATGAACTCAAAATGGGTCAACGACCTAAATGTAAGGGGTAAAACTATAAAACTTTTAGAAGAAAGCATAAAGGAAAATCATCATGACATTTGAATTGCCAGTGATTCCTTGGAATTGAAACCAAAAGCACAAAAGAAAAAATAGATAAATTGGAATTCATCAAAATTAAAAACTTTTATGCATCAAAGGACACTATCAACAGAGTGAAAAATCAGCCTACAAAATGGAAGAAGATATTTTCAAATCATGATATCAAGTAATTGATATCCAGAGTATATAAAAAACTTTTACAACTCAACAATGAAAAACAACTACGTTAACAAATGACCATAAGTCTTGACTAGACATTTCTCCAAAGAAGATATACAAATGGCCAATAAGCACGTGAATAAATGCTCAACATCAATAGTCATTAGAAAAATGTAAATCAAAACCACAATGAGATACCAGTTTATACCCATTAGGCTGGCTTTAACCAAAAAAGAAAAACAGGAAAATAACGAGTGTTGGTAAGGATGTGGAGAAATTGGAACCCTCATACCACGGTGGGAGAATTTGATGGTTCTTCACAAAGTTAAACATAAAATTACTGTATAATCCAGCAATTCCTTTCCTAAGTATATGCCCAAAAGAAATCAAAGAAGGACTCAGACAGATACAGGTATAATAATGTTCATAGTTGCATTATCGGCAATAGCCAAAAGATAAAAACAACCCACATGTTCATCAACAGATGAATGGAAAAAGAAAATGCGGTGTATACATAAAATGGAATATTATTCATCCATTAAAATGAAAGATTTCTGATAAATGCTGCATGGATGAATTTTCAAAACATTATGTTAAGTGAAATAAACCATACACAAAAAGACAACTGGTATGATTCCACTTACATGGGGTATCTAGAATGGGCATCTTTATTGAGACAGAAAGTAAAAGTTTATGAGGGGCTAAGGGAAAAAGGATTAGGGAGTTATTGCTTAATGGTTACATAATTTATGTTTTGGGTGATGAGGTTTAGAAATAGATAGTGGTGATGGTTCCACACATAGTGAATGTACTTAATGCCACTCAGTTGCACACTTAAAAATTGTGATATAATATAATAATAATGTAAGATAACTGTGACATGGTCTTTTACTTGACTAAGACAAAGATTATAGGTGTTAAAACTGTTGCTCAAAGTAGGATCACATAGAAACTAAAGGAAATAAGGGCCGGCCGAGTGGCTCAGTTGGTTAAGAGCTCGCTCAAGAGTGCAAGCTCTGAGCAACAGCGGTTCGAATCCTGGCCCCAGCTGAGCTGCCACTGAGCTGCCAACAGGTGGCAGGATGGCTCAGCTAAAAAAACCCCCAAAAACTAAAGGAAACAGTTGTGCTCTCTCTTAACTGTGCATTCATGTTTATATATTTATAGGGTTAATGCCTCTGGGAAGTCAGGAATCTTCAGATAGCCTGGCAGCAGAGATTGTTACACCTGAAATCAGGTAAGGAGATCATAAACTTCACAGTTACACTGCACTCTATTCCTGGAGAAAGCATAGTCCGCTACAATATAGAGAGGGTCATTTCCATATTCTTTATTACTAACACTTTCAACATGAATTCAGTTAAAGTGTCCATGATTTCAGTGTCTTAAAGGCTTTTTTTCAACTGGTCCAAAAGACTTGATCTCACGTCAGTAGGACAATGTTTCACACATACACAGCAAACTGATATATCTGTGCTTGGTTATCCTTATCAGACATTTAGCAGTAAAACCCCTTGGCACAAAGACAAAGGTTATGTTTAGCCATCAACCTGCAAAATAATTAGTCACTAAAATTCATTTATTAATTACGTAGACTGGTCTGGGAAAGATACAGTGCGGTAGGCAGGAGGAGGAAATATTTCCCCATTTCTACTACTTTTCCCTCAGTAGTACCTTACATTTTTGTTTAGTCATAGCATTTTAAAAAGTCCATTTATTTCACTATACACCTGGTTTTATGTAATAGAATGAAAAATTGTGAGGAGGCACTAAGTGTCCAGCAGCAGAAGAATTAATCTGAATATTGCTTTTACCTTCTTTGGGACTATTTGCCCTGTTTTTAAATTAACACTGGCCTTGATTCTTTATAACATCCTTGGGGATATTAAATAATATAATGGCTGTGTGAGAGTTTTATAAACTGAAAGTTATAATAGGCATTCAAATACTTGTTGAATAAAAAGAAGAATATTAATTGATGTAGGCATTTATTAAGAAGGACACACAAAAGGAGTATAATGCAACACAAACTCTGGAAGCATTTTGTATATCTTTAAGTTTTTGGCCATCTGATATGGTCCTTTATATTGGACCAATGAAATTTGTTGAATTAATGAACACTTATTATTAATGAATATTTATAATTAAATGGTTAGTCCAAAAACTCAATTTTAAGGAAGCTTATAGGTAATGCAATTGGATTTTTAAACTGAGGAAAAGAACAATGATAAAAAGATTCAATCAGGCTGGCCGAGTGACGCGGTGGTTAAGAGCTGACTTGGGACGCCAGAGGGTCCCAGTTCGGATCCCACATATGAGGCCCAGTGACACTGCCCTCCACAGCTAAGATGCTGAACAACAGCTCAACCTGGAGCTGGGCTGCCTTGAGTCGCTGATGACGGCGTGGGCTGCAGCCCCTGCTGCAGTGGGTTGCCATGGGCTACCGTGTGTAGCCAGCAGCCAGCATGAGCGGCCAGCAGCCACCGTTAGCGGCCATCCAGAAGCCGGCAACTGATCTGCCTCACCCAGGAAGAGCGCGATGATGGTGCCAACTTGGGCTAGTGAAACAACATCCTCCACAACTAGACTGAAGAACAAAAGGACAGCAGCTTGCCTGTTCCCATCCCCCAATTCCCCAATAAAAAAATCTTAAAAAAAAAAAAAAAAGATTCAACAAATAAAGTGGCTTTTTTGAGTATGACTCAGTACAAATTAAAATATACTCTGTGTCCAGAAGAGATATCAAGACAATGAAATGGTAAAAGGGATGAAAATTTGGAACATGTTATAGACAATTGGCTAATATTCTTAATACATAATGAAATTTGCCTATTAAATTTGTAAAAACCTATTATAAGTTTTAATTTTCATTGGTATTAAGGATGTGGAGAATTGGAAACCTCATAAATGAGGAGTAAAAGAGTAAAGTGGTACAACTTTTTAAAAATTAACATTTTAATAGTTGAGATAAAATTGACATTAATTGTATTAGTTTTAGATATACAACATAATGATGTGATATATATATATATATATATATATATATATATATATATATATATATAGTGAAATAATTACCACAATAAGTTTAGTTAAGGTTCATCACTATACATAATTACAAATATTTTTCTTGTGGTGGTACAACTTTTCTTTTGAGCAGTTTGGTAGAATATATATGTTGTCTAAGAGTGCCTGTCTTCTGACTCCACAATAACTTTTCTGGAAATTAATCTTAAGGAAATAACCAAGGATATACACAAAGGCTTATTTATAAAGCTGATCATTATTAACATGTTAAAGCTCAAAATTGGTGACAATCTAAATGCCCAGAAATTGGGTAATGATTAAATAAATAATAATTCATCTAGGTATTTTAACATGTTATTTATAATATTAAAATATAATATGTAATGATACAAAAAGATTGAGAAAATTTAATTGTAGATAGTTATCAGTATAACAGGTACTGTGAGATCCATTTTATAAAGTGTTTGCACATGTGTACATTTGCATAGAATTAGAAGGCTATATTTCAGCAGTAATTATTTTGCACCATAGGGTTCTGGAGAGTTTCTAATTTCTTCTCATTTATCCTTTTGTCCCCCTACAATGAGTGTGTTTTACTTTGTAATTGAAAAATATGTTAGTCATTATTGTCCATATATAAAATATATCAAGTTCTATCTAATTGCTTGAGTTGGGCCACAAATTTTACTTTCATTTTTTGAACAACAAAAGTCAAAGCATGTTATAAGAGTCGTGGTGTTTATAAAACAAGAGCAGACTGTTTTATGTGTTTATTTTGCTTTTGTTTTTTTCTTGTTTTTATGAGAAGCAAAGATTTTCAAAGTATCTTGTATGAGTATCTTAATTAATAGAGCCCTCTAAAGGTGACCCTATGTAAAGTAAAGAATAAATTATATTTTCAACAAGTAGATCTTCAATTATATCTTCAGATGAATTAGTATTATATCATCCCAGTAGTAAATGTAGTGGCAAGTTTTGTGTGGCTGTTGCTTTTAACATCCCTCAATGTAAGCTTTTGGTATAACACAAAGGACCCAAAACAATGCAGTCCAACAACTTAGTTCTGATAATCTGGCTTGTTACAAAAATACCATTTTACATATCTGTTGGGTTGTTGGAAAAGTCATGATGCGTGTTTGCGACAGATGACACTCGTTCATTTTTGGAAGTACTAGAGTCATTCGCATCTATGTTATCGCTATGTCATTTGACAGCTGACAGTTCTAGCTTCATTCTAAAAAAAATTGAGTGATTTGGTTGAGTTTTGGAGATTTGGCAACAAGTTGAAGATGGAAGACCAAACTGGGCATTTTTGCCATATTTTACTGTTTTACTTCTATAAAGGGAAGAACACGCATCAAGCTTGTGAAAAGTTGCATAAAGTTTATGGTGACAATGCTCTACAAGAACGTCAGTGCCAACAATGGTTCATGAAATTCTGTGCTGGTGATTTTGATCTCAACGATGCTTCTCGGTCAGTAAGGCCCACCGAGGTTGATGACGACAAAATAAAGGCATTAATCAAGTCAAACCCATGTTACACGACATGAGAGATTGCAGAAACATTGACCATCCATCATTCAAGTGTTCATGATCCCCTGAAGAAGCTGGGATACGTAAGCAAACTTGCTATTTGGGTTCCGCATGAACTCAAGTTCATTTGATGGCGCGTATAAACATCTGCAACATGCTCATTAAACATGAAGAAAACGATCCTTTTTGGAAGCGACTGATAACTGGTGATGAGAAGTGGATTGTTTACAACAATGTAGTCGCAAACGGTCTTGGTCCCAACATGATGATTCACCTCAAACGACATCAAAAGCAGACATTCATCAAAGGAAGGTTATGCTCTCAGTGTGGTGGGATTTTAAAGGAGTCATGTTTTTCGAGCTCCTACCAAGGAACCAAACAATAAATTCAAATGTGTACTGTTGGCAACTGGACAGTTTGAACGAATCCATCATCCAGAAACATCCAGAGCTTGTTAATTGTAAAGGAGTTGTGTCCCATCGTGACAACGTGAGACCACACACAAATTTGATCACCCGTCAAAAATTATTAAAGCTTGGATGGGATGTGTTGCCACACCCACCATACTCGCCTGACCTTGCGCCGTCAGACTTACACTTGTCTCGCTGTCTTCAAAACTCCTTGCGTGGTATAACGTTCAATTCAGATGAGGCTGTAAATCAGCACCTTGTTCAGTTTTTCGCAAATAAAGATAGGTCCTTCTATGAACGAGGAATTATGAAGCTCACGGAAAGATGGCAAAAAGGTTATCTAACAAAATGGGCAATATATCATTGATTGATCTTTGTTCTTTATATAAATAAATGACGTTTGAAAAACAGACAAAATACATCATGACTTTTCCCACAATCCAATATATGAATGGGTGGACTGAATATCTTGAAGACATTCTTCGTTGAATATTATATCTTGCCATCAAGTGATTAGTCATTTAAAAGCATAACATTAGAGATTGTTTTTTTGATGAACTAGTATCTAAATGCATTCATAGCTTAAATATTTAAATCAGAAAGGAAGTAGGATTTTGAAATCTCTTTCACTAGAAATCATATTTGGAGAGTTTGTTATCTTTAGATTATCCATTCTAAAAAGAAAGTGCTTAAGACCTGATATAATATCTTAGCCAGTTACAACAGGAGCTACATTCTTTGCAGGTACTTTGTTTTTCATTTCTGTTTTATGTATTAAATCTGCAAGTATGCATAGCTGGATTTGATAACTACATGGTTTTAATATATCAGATAATCAGTTTTTCTTTTGCTCATTTAGGGAGAAACTTATTCGTCTTCAGCATGAGAATAAGATGTTAAAACTTAACCAAGAGGGTTCAGACAATGAAAAAATTGCCTTATTGCAGAGCCTTCTAGATGATGCAAATCTACGCAAGAATGAACTGGAGACAGAGAATAGGTAGGAATGTATATAGGCAACTGCATTTAATCACAGCTTTTCTCTATTTGATTTGATTTTGATTCCCTTAAACAAAGGTGTGAATTGTATTTTGAAAAGTGATGATATGTTATTCCATTTCCTGTAAGAATATTTTAATCCATTTCTCTATTTATGGACAGACTTGTGAAAGAGTATTGTGCCTCTTTATAATAAATTTAACATTTCCCTCTTTAGTTTTTCAAGCAAAATGATTCAAAGCCCTGCCGTTTTCCCTTTCTAATCACTAATTAAAATTAGAGGATTAAAAAAAAACCATAATTCACAGAACAATTTCAATTCATAGCCATTTTCAGATTAATAAAGTTTACTCTGTTTTTATGAACTAATGTTTCAAAAGATCATTTGGCATGAGGAAAACAGTAAGATCCATCATAATTGAATTAACAGAGCTTTTAAAAACAAAAACAAAGTACTGTATTTCTTTTGTGACCCTAAAATGAAATCATTCATCTGTGAACAATTATTTTGAGATTTAGAGTCTGCAAATTTCACAAGAAAATCACTTTTCTGCTCTTAAGTTTTCAGCGTTTTACATTGTGCAGTCATTGAAAGCTACTTTAAAAGCAGTAGCTTACTCTGGCAAGAATTACTTTTGTTTTGTTGTGACAATTTGTTGGTTTATTTTTCCTCTTGGGTACTGTTTCTGAGATACCAAACATATGGTGTCTTTTTGTTTTTCCTAGTGCTGTGATAGTCTGTCATTTTTGAGGGATTTGTTATTTTTATTAATAGTTTCATAGTTTGCCTGATGTTACAGGTTCTCTGTTTATTATGCCTAATTGATTTGGCATTTCCCAGGTGTGAGTCGATCTTGTGAGTCAAAATTGTTATGACAATTTCATGTACCCTTCTCTTCTTTCTACAGCTCTAATTTTTAAAGCTGCTGGGGTAGAATCAGCAAGCAGTGTAAATACCAGAGCAATTATTAGAACATAATTAAGCATAAACCTAAGAAGAAAAATTTTATATCAATTCTTAAGAACATAGAGAATGAATATTTTTATTTATTTATTTATTTTAGCTGAACCATTCTGCCACCTGTTGGCAGCTCAGCGGCAGCTCAGCTCAGGCCAGGCACCGAACCGCTGTTGCTCAGAGCTCAAACTCTTAGAGAGAGCTCTTAACCAACTGAGCCACTCGGCCGGCCCGAGAATGAATATTTTTAAAAACACTTAGAAAAAGTGGAAAATGAGAAGGGGGAGGAAGGGGAATTGTAGAAAACAGCTGGCAATCATGCATTCCTTTGGTGAGAGCATCTTGTGTTCATCTCCTTCATCCTTTGCCTCTGGGCTGTATTTTTGTCATCTTAGCCAGGGAAGCCTTCTCCCTAATTTTTTTTAGTGAATCATCACTCACAACTTCTTTTATAATGCTTTGCATTGTTTCTCACAGGCTTTACAGCCATTGCTGTTTTCTCATCAGAAACAGAACAGCTAGTTGTCATTCGTACAGTACTCATGTATGTAGATGACTCATTACCTCCCAAGTCCCTATGTTATTTACAGCTGTTTACAACTTAATATCGTATTTGTATCTTAAATTACAACACTGATGATAACTTACCTTTAGATTGTAGCCATCTGTGACCTATAACAGTAATAATAGCAGCTAACATTTATTCAGCTCCTGTTTTTTCCAAACATTGTGCTAAGTATGTAGTCTTACTTTATTAAAGTTTTACCAATGAGGGAATTTGGGCTTAGACCCAAGCTACATGACTTCAAAGCCTCTGTCTTTTTCTTGCCAATTTATCTTCTGCCATATTTGTAAAACATTTATTTTTTTTCTGTCCTCTCACAAGACGGTAATTCTCTTCAGTGAATTACCCTAAGTTTGTTCTTATTGAATTTTATAAGTATTTATATTACTTTGTCTCTAGCTTAATCTCTTAGTAGTTTACAACACTGGACTATAAACCAAGAAACCTCAGTTTTAGTCCCACTGAGTCTGTTAACGGTATGACCTTAAATAGAATTTGCTCACCACCCATATTTCATCTGGCAGAAGGAAAAGTTTGTAGTAAACTTCCAAAGTCCTTTCCAACTGGTTTTCCCAATAAGTTAGCATTTTTTAATCTAATACCTACTGACCATCAAACAATAGTAGGAGAGGCATACAGGGTTGAGAAGAGAACCATATCAGAATTGCTCAAGGAGCTTTCTCAAAGCGTACATGATCTTTTTGCTTTACGTCTCAGAGTATATTGTGATCTCAAGCTCACCTTCCCCTACACCCCAGTGACTACTATGTGTAATTAGACTTGATTCAAGTGTTAGTTAACTGAACTCCTGCAGGAGGAGAAAGAAGGTAGAGGCATTTATAGAGTACCTATTATGTGCAGACACTGCGCTAGACACACTATATATTATCTCACTTAATCTTCTAAACAGCCCCATGAGGAAGGCATTATAATCCTAATTTATTTTGCAGATGAACTGTTTTCATATATATTTACATATATTTGTATAGCTTCATATTTGTGTATGTGTGTGTGCACATGCTTCATACTTTAACAGTTATATTCCTATGTTTGCTTGTCCATTCCCCATCACTGGTCTTTTGAGTTGTTTTCAAATCTTTCCAAGGAACATCTCGGTATGGACTGCTCATGTTTTATCACATTTGCAGTGGTCTCACATAGTAGGCTTGCAATATTTGTTGACTTAATAATTTCAAAAATGGCTAAGATGGATAGTTGAAATAGTCTTATAGTTTGATATACTATATTTCCATATTGCTTTCTGAAAAGATTGAACAAAGTTACAGTGTCACTAGTAATGAATTTATGTACCTCTCTCTCCATATTGAATATGGACTTTTCAGAGAATTCTTTAACTATTGAAATACCACTCAGATTTTCTCTTTCCTGATATGAAAAACATGAGTTTTTATAGATTTGATTGTATTTTTACTGTGATTGTCACTCAATTATAGAACCTAGGTTTATGATCAGAATTTCTGATAACTTATTGAGTAAAACAAATGTCTTATTGAATTTTCTGGCTGTTTGGATTCTAAATACTCATGGCCCTCTTTTGTCCTTAATTTGGGGCAGTTGGCTTTTACTACCACCATTTCACTAAAGCATTTCTTAGTGAAATAACCAGTCATCTGTTAAATGGCCAATCCATTGGGAGCATTCGAGATTTTATCTTTCCTCATCTCTCTGCTGTATTCATTGTTGTTGATCGTTTTCCCCTTCCTCAACCTTTTTTTCAAAAAATTTCATTAACACCCCTCTGCTCTTTAATGTTTCTTCTGATTCTCTGATTATTCACCAGGGTGAGGTTTCTCTTTCAACCCTGTGGTTGGTGATCTGCCACAGACCACCTTTGTCCCCCTTCTACTCTTCTTCACATTCTTCCTAGTCAACATCCTGTTATTTTTTATTCATTGTATTCTTTTGCCTTTCCAAAACATATCCTACTCTGTTCCCTTCTATTTCAGGCATATTTGGTTATTATTGTAATAGCCTCCTCCCAGTCTTCATGCCTTCTCTTTGAACTTTTTAATAACATCTTCCACACTCAAACCAATGTGATCTTTCTAAAATACCACCTGGTCATGTTTCTCCCTTGCAATCCTCAACATTACCCAAGACCTAGGCATCAAACTGACCTACTGAATTTTGTATCATAATGACCTCTAGAGAAATTATGAAGACCGAGCTCCAGAATCAGCATTGTTAAAGGCTGGCTGGGTTATTCCAGTTTCAGCCAAATTTTAGGCCAGGTTATAGGTTAAGTTCCAAATACTTTTGCATTTCACATAAAGTTGTACCCAACCTTTTTCTCCTCTGGATTCATCTCTAGCTATTCTTACCCCTCATAACTTATTTTTCAGCTGTACCATTCCTGAACTTACTGTACCCTCTCATTTTTCTGTGCACTTTGAACATGCTGAATTCTCCATCTTGAATCCCCTTTTTACCCCTAACCATGGAAATATTTTGTTTATTGTTCTAGACTCAGTTTAAGTCAAGCCTATCCCAACTCCTTCACACAATTAGGTGTAATTCTTCCTTCTTTGAGCAGCATCATTCCTTTTGTATACATCTGTGTACTCTGTTAAAGTGTTTATCTCGTATTTTATTTTTTTACATTTTGCCTCCTCATTAAATTTCTTGAGTGCAGCGATCTTTTAACACTAGTGCTAAGCATAGTGTCTAACACACAGTTTGAATAAACATGTTGAAGTGAATTTTAGATAGATATGAATAAGTACATCAGTTTAACAAAGTGTGTGCACAAAACACTACATCGGAAATAATCATAGAAATGTCAAGCAATATGAAAAATAATCAGTGAGCTACCTACTGTAACATTAGGCTTTGTTTTGCTAATTTACCATTTCTGTAACCAAATGACAACCTAAGGAAAAAGGCATAAGTTAAGTCAGAATGTGGAAAATTAATGTACATTTAATTTCTAGGCTGGTGAATCAAAGACTCCTGGAAGTACAGTCACAAGTTGAAGAATTGCAAAAATCTTTGCAGGATCAAGGATCAAAAGCAGAAGATGTAAGTTTTAATATGGACTAACCATGGTCCAACAGTTTCACAATGTTAACAAAAGCTATACCTTTTATTTTTTTATTTGATGATCTCTATCAAAGTAATTTATAATTATATTGGCTATAGAAAAGAAACAGTGTTTTCCTTTTATTAATATTCCTTATAAAAAGGGCCAGTTAGTACTTTGTTGTCTCAGATTTACTCTGCTGGGAATTAGAAGTTTGTTTGCCATTATCAGCTAAGGAATTAATTGAGGTTTTGTGTTTTAAATGTGCTCAATTGAGTATGCAAAGCATAGGGCTTTTCCCTGTGGTCAAAAAAAAAAAAAGTGCTGGTAGAAACTTAGCATGTTCAAGTAGAAATCTTTCATGTAAAATTGATATTTAAAAAAATAATGTCATCCCTAGAATCCCATCTTCTCTGAATTCTGAATCCCTCTTGCTACCCCTAATACACACTCAAATATAAGTTCACTGACTTTTTTTTTGTCTTTCTTTAACACTCTGTATATCTATGATAGCCCTGCCTGCTAGACTGGCATGCTCAAATCCAGAATACAGTAAATCTGTTGAGCCAGGAACTAGGTCTTCCTTCATCTCCTCATGCTTACATCCATCACAGTGCTTATGTAGCGCATAGTATATTAGTTACCTTTAGTGACCAATCTTTGTTTCAGCCAAATGAGTTATTTTTGTTGTTGTTGTTGTTCTGTTGCCAGTGTAATTTGCTATAAACTGGCCTTTGAGTATAAACCTATTTGGTTGTTTCCACTGATAGTCATTTTGGGGATCAGCATCAAAACTATAGATATATTCAGTTTCATCCAGCCTTATTAATATAAGAGGATATAAAAAGAAAAAGGAATCAAAGAAAGGGAGTTAAAATAGTATATATTACTTAAAACCTGAAAGTAGTCAATAGAAAAAGCTCATCAGTGAGCTAATTTTATGTTTCTTAAACATACATCTAGCTAATATTGGCAGCAGTGGTTTTAGTTTATCTTTTAATTTTAATTATAAAGTGCTGGTAGTTCTTAGATTCCCAGATTGGTTTTTAGTTCCTAAAATTGTCACTGACATTTAAACACCCTTACTCCCTTATTAAAGTGGAACTAGTTTGAAATGTCATAGTTTACTTTTTAGATATACTTTTATCCAGAATGCTAAGAGGTGAAGCAAAACCACCATTAGTGTATTAAAATATTAGTAATCCTAACTAAGAGTATCTTAGAGATGAACCAAAGTAGGTAACATTTCTTAGTTCAGTGAAATCTGGAGGTCCCTTAAATTGAAGTAAATGTAACTTTGTTTTGGTCTCTGAAACGCTGAGGAGACTTTTTGTTGGTTTGTTGTGGTCAAGAAGGGGAGGGTGTGTGGTAGATAGGAAGTAAAAACGGCGAAACACCAGTATCAGCTCAGCCTTAGTGCTGTAGAGATAACCAGTGCACTGGATTCTCTTATATTAAAACACACATAAAGGAATTTATTCTGTAAAAATTAATTTTGCATAGCCTGGTTAGGTATCACATATATAATCACTAATTAAATATGCCATGTGCCATTACCTTAAGCGAACATACTTCAGAAGTGAAATGCCAGCCCTATAAAGTATTGTTTGCATCAATTAGACTGCCCAGATGTCAGTGAGATGTCTTGCTCTAAATTCTCAGAAATTGTCAGAGAGCTCTTTTCTACAAAAAGAAAGCTTCAATTAGAAACTTTGCTTATTCTGATGATATGCCTCAAAATGGTTTAGAGAAATTGTGTAGTACAGAATATGTGATTGTTTCCCCCAGTGGATTTTTGATGTTTTTGCCTTCTCTCTCTCACTAACCTACAGCGTTGCATCTCAGGAATATGTAATGTGTAGATCAACCTGTCGAGTGGAATTGGTCCCCTCTGAACAACAACATAATTTCTATCTATTTCTGTTACAAAAGCACAGCCCTTTCATGTGACCTTTAGTCAGAGTAGGATGGTTTGCACATTTTTATTATTATTCTTATGTCATTTATTTTTAGCATGGAAGCAGAAAAGCATTGTTATATCCAGTCATATGGATAATTTGAGCTAGCCACAGTGTATAAAACTCCAGAGAACAAGACAGGATGAGGAGACCATAGAAGAAAGAAAATTGTACATTTTTGAAAAAAAATTGCATATCTTTTGCTTCTGTTCATGAATTACTAAATCGTTCCTTCTATTGGCTGCTGTGTTTGCTTCATACTAATATGTCCTCTCTGTCTCTTGGCATGGTTTCTGCTCAAGGCTATTGTAAGTATGGCTTCCTATTCATTTCTATATATTGAGCAGTTTTTTTATTTGTATATTATCTGCCATCATAGTTGATGTTATTAATATTTTAAATTATGGGAATTTTATGCAAAATGAGTACTTGCCTTATAGGTTTATGCACGTTATGGCGCTAAGACACTTAAAGGGTATCTGCCCCTGGAAAACTACTGAATGTCTCCCCAGCCTTACCTTCCTCAACTGTAAGATGGGCTAATATTACTCAAGAGTTGTGAGGTTAACATGAGACAATGTCTATGACATGTTTTAGTGCAGTGCCTGGCATTTTAGCCACTCATCAAATCATTATTTTATTATGTAGTATCTCAGTTAAAATTAATTTTGTAGAGCTTAATTAAAACATAAGTGCAAAATCAAAGTTAAGGTATTTAGAAAATATTTTCATTTTATCCTCTGTACTAAAGAATAAATAAGCAATGATTGGAAGTTAGTAGGGTTATTATCTTTTTATATTTGGGGGAAACAGTGATAGAGGACATTGTGGTCCACTGGTCTACCTATTATATTGAGCTAGCATATTGAACAAAGAAATGAATTTGAAATATTCCAGAGATGTATTAGGATGGACTTGAATAAACAGTTATAGTAATCATTATTGAATGAAGTGACTTAAAATCGAAGAACTTAGTGTGAATTTCCCCCCACACACACACTGCTATTGATTGATTGAACAATTTGTTTTATAAGGCTATATTAATTAGGTTTGACTGAATTAATTTTGTAATAATTTATCTCAAAACAAATGTTTCATAGAATCCATAATTATATGTATGTTAAGTTTAAATATGAAACCTAGTGGTCCTATATAGAATGCCACTATTCTTTATGCTTATTTTTAGGTCAGTTCTGATCTGCTTTTCAGGAGATCAAAGCTGCGTTCTCCAGCATATTAAGTTTTGTGCATGTACTATCCTTCACGTTCCCATACTTATCGCATAAATTATTTCCAGTGTGTGCATAGTTGTAAATCACTGATTAAGTCAGTGAGTATTTGTGGAAATTGTTCCCAGAGTTTATTATAATCCAAGGAATTTTTTTTATTGTGATGCAAGGAAAACAATATGAAAAGTATCTTAGCGAAAGTCTATAATTTGTAGAGTTCTACCTGCCTATCAAGTCCAAGAATACTAGGTCTCTACATAAATGGCTTATTTTATTCTGACTATAAATAGAGAATTCAGATATGTAGTTTCTGTCTATTTTATACTGATTGCTATCACTTATAAGCTGCTCTCTCCCTTAGCAAAGAGAAATAAACTTGGGCGCATTGTGTGTCTTGAGCTCTTTGACCAGAGAGATTACGGAGGGCTCACTCAGAGTTAGTTACTACTATGCTCTTATTTTTTAGAAAATAATTTATTAGTAAAAATGTTAAGTAGTAAATTATTATTTTTCCATTTTCAGTCTGTTCTTCTAAAGAAGAAACTTGAAGAACATCTGTAAGTATAAAAGCTTTGAGATTCATTCTTATATTATATATTGAAACATAGTGTTTTCCCTTAGGTGATTATAGAGTATCTGGGCAATGGCGTGGGTGTCCCATGTTACTTGAAGATACAGAACATTATAAGACATAGTAATGGTGTCTAAAGGGTTGTCTCCACCCAAGGCTCTCAAATCAGAACAATGACTGCTTTAGAACTGTTTTCAAATGAGATTCCAGGGTTTTGTATCTTCATGATAGTACTTATAATCATAGTTAGGCATTTGAGATGCTCTAGATCAGGAGTCAGAATCCTTTTTTTGTAAAGGGCCAGATAGCAAAGCATGGTGTGTGTCACAACCACTTAGCTCGGTAGTGGTAGCTTGAAGGCAGCCTTAGATAATACGTAAACTAATGTTGTGACTGTGTTCCAATAAAACTACAAAAACAAGGACAGGCTGAATTTGGCCCATAGGGTGTAGTTGGCCAGCTCTAGTGTATGGCCAACAGAATCTTCCTTTTTAAGTAAAATTTTTAAATTTATTATAAAGTTTACCTGTGGCAGATTTTCAAACATTTTCTTGAATTACAGACATATCTGAACATGACTTTTAATCTGAATGATGAAACAAATTTTAAAATACTACATTTGTTTTCTCATGAAGAAGAAATCTTCATCCATCTATCTTTAGCTGAGATTGACATTGTTAGGAATGTTTCATGCTTTTAACTAGTACTCAGTAACAAATGGAATCATTCCTAGGTAACAAAACTCTCCTTGCACACATTGAGTGTAGGGTGGCTATGAATTGCTAGCCTGTTGGGATGTTATAATGTTACATTATGGTAAACCGGATATGCTCAATACCACAGTGATTAGTTTGACTTGTTCTACTAAGATTGGAAAGAAATTCTATAGTCTTGACAGTTTACCTCATGCCCATTTTTTTAAATGTGAGGAAAGTGAGATACTCCTAGCAACTGACACTTGCTGGCAAGTCTAACAATGGGCAGGTTTTTAATGTACTAAAACAGAAAATGTTACCTCCCAGCCATTGTGAGTTTACCTAGAGTCAGAATTTAGTACTGAATTCTACCCTTTTTTACCTTTCATTCCTTTGTTGCAAAAAATATAATACCTGTTGTTTCATAAACCTACAGCCTGACCATTTTTCTGTGTTCAGTCATTTACATGGTAAAACTAATCATCAAAAAGAATTTTATTAGTGAAGATGAGGCCTATATTCATTTCCTGTGGTTGCTGTAACAAATTACCTTAACTGGGTGGCTAAAACAATAGAATTTTATTCTCTAACATTCTTGGGGCCAGAAGTCTGAAATCAAGGTGTTAGCAGGATTGGTTCCTTCTGGAAGTTCTAAGGGAGAACCTGTTCCTTGCCCCTCACCCATCTTCTGGTAGCTGCCAGCAATCCTTGGTGTTCCTTGGCTTATAGATGTGTCACTCCAATATCTGTCTTCGTCTTCACATGGCCTTCTACTGTCTGTGTTTCTGTGTCTCCTTATGGCCTTCTTATAAGGGCACCACTCGTTAGATTTAGGGCCCACCCTGATCCAGTGTGATTTATCTTAACTAATTACATCTGCAAAGACCCTATTTCCAAATGTCATATTCATAGGTATCATGGATTAGGACTTTACCATATCTGTTTGGGAGACACAGTTCATTCAGTGCACAACAGGGCCCGTAGACATTTCAAACGATGGTCATTCTCATGCAGACTTAAAACAACAATGGAGACCATTGTACAATACGCACACCAACTTGATAAAATTTAAGAATCAGACATACTAAATATTGCCAAAGATGTTGACCAATGTTAATTCTCATGCATTGCTGGTAGGAGTATATAGCAGTTTATTTGGTAAACTTGAACATGCACTTATTCTGTGACCCATCAGTTCCACTCCCCTATATATAACCCTAGATTCCCAGAGATGCTGTTTTCCATGCATACCAGTAGAAGAAAGTATGGAAGAACATTGTAGTAACAGAAAAGCAGAAACAGTACAAATACTACCAATTGTGAAATGATAGAATGGAGCACATTTAAACAATAGAACATTATACAGCAGGAAGAATGTGTAGCCTAGGGCTGACAACAACATAGATGAACCTTAAGAACATGTTAGTAAAAGATGAAGTCACAGAACAATACATACAGTGTAAGTAATGTATGTATAAAGTAAAAACGGGGCAAAATTAAGCAATGTGTTGTTTAGGGATACATATAAAAGCCCATCATAAAAATCATGAAAATGATTAAAATTCTGAATTTTGGTTACCTCTGGGAAGGGGATAGGGACACATGGTTCTGGGATAATTTCTGCTTTTTAATCTGTTTCTTCAGTGGGCTTAATTTTTTAATTTAAACTGTATATATTTATTTTGTATGTGTATATGTATATGTGTGTGTCCATCAAAAAATAAATTGTTGAAAAGAAAAAGATTTATTAATGTATTATACATTGAAAAGACCAGAAATAGAAAAAGTAAAGTGCTGTATTAGTGTTTTTCTGTATTTCCCATTTTTGGTTGCCTCTTTTCCCTCTCATAGAGTGCCACCCTAAATGCTACCCTAAATGTTACAAATATTATATAAATACTAGGAAAAACTTACTTTTGGTTCATTCATTTTTTTTTTTACGTTTGTATTGGAATATAGCTTAAATACAGTAAAGTACATAAATCCTCAGTTCCTAAATCTACAGCTTGATGACTGCTTTTCTATATACATAGGTAACTCAGAATAACGTATAGAATATTTCTAGCAACCCATCGGGATTCTTTGTTCTCCCTTCTAATGGATTGATTACATCCCCCAAGTAGCCACTGTGCTGATCTCAGTCACTTTTCATTAGTTTAGACACTTTCTGAACTTCATATAAATGTGATCATTCAGCATTACCTTATTGAGTCTGACTTGTCTTGTTCAACATTCTGTGATATTTACTCATCTGGTCTCATGTATCATTAATTTATTCTTTTTTATTGGTGTAGTGTTCCTTCTGTTTTTATTTTTAGAACTTCACTTTTTTGCAATAAGATTTTGCATTGTAAAACCTCTGCAAAGTTTTAGATTTCGTTTTTATAGTGTCATTATTCCCAGGAAATAAACAAAGATCATTAACTTCTTTCTACCTCATGTGCAGATTTATGGAAAAGAAATGACTATTATTTTAACCTCTGAAGTCTTTGTCTCTATTTTATTTTAAAAATACATTAAATTCTGTTGGATTAGTCTTTTCATCTTTGTTTCATAGCACTGTGTGCTATGCAAGTGTATTCTAAAAATTAAGATTTTTTATTTGACATTTAAAAAAATATAAAACAGTAGTAGGTGACGCAGTGTGATATATTTTGTTACAGAGAGAAGCTGCATGAAGCCAATAACGAACTGCAGAAGAAGAGAGCCATTATTGAAGATCTTGAACCAAGATTTAACAACAGCTGTGAGTTTTTTCTAATTAGCATAGTTTTCAGTTGGGTAGCCATTCATTACCCTAGTGGTAATAAGTTTATATGAAAGTGTTTTAGAAATAGGCTCTGTTACCTAGTCTAGCAATTAAAAGATTTGTTTTATTTACAAAAAGCGTGTGTTATATTCTTGATAGTATTTCTTGAATTTCTATTATAGTTGTGAGTTTTTCCTTAACTATGAATGCTAATGAATATTTTATGAAGTTTGTTATTTTCTTAGTGTAATTGAATGTAAGTCAGCCAAACTTTTACTTCTGTTGATATTTACACATGTAAATAGTTTGACTTCATTAACTCTTTTGTGTGGAAGTGGGAGCAAGACAGAGACTTTTACTTTTTTTATTGTGATAAAACATACAAAACATAAAAATGACCATTTTAACCATTTTTAGGAATTCAGTTCACTGGCATTAAGTACATTCACATTGTTGTGCATCCATCATCCATTTCCAAAACTTTTTCATCATCCCAAACTGAAACCATACCCATTAAACAAGAACTCTCTATTCCTCCCTCTCCCTAGCTTCTGGCAACCACTATTCTACTTTATGTCTCTCTGAATATGACTATTTTGGGTAACTCATATAAGTGGAAACATACAATATCATATATGAGAATTAGGGCTGAATAATATTCGATTGTGTGTATATACCTCATTTTCTTGATCCATTCATCCATCAATGGATGCTTTTTATCTTAAGCACTTCCATACCAGAGTTTCTGTTTACATGAAAAGCTTTTTATTAACAAAAAAAAAAAATTATGAATTTGTTTTTTTTAAATAAAATTATTTATAGGAATAGATCAAACAATCTCTCAAAACTATTAATTATTTACTATTTTGTTAGTTGAAATATTTTTAAACTTGTTGCAATCTAAAATATATTTTTTTACTGTCTCATCTGCAGCCTTAAAAATTGAAGAATTACAAGAAGCTTTACGGAAGAAAGAAGAAGAAATGAAGCAAATGGAAGAACGATATAAGAAATACTTAGAGAAAGCCAAAAGTGTAAGTCTGCATTTGTGGGCACCTCACTCCACTTCCTGATCAAGTTTCACTGACTCCTCAAATTGCAGGTACAGGGACTTCTCACGCAGAGAGCTATCAGGAGAAGAGCAGAAGTACCAAGAGGAAACGTACCTTTATGTGGGAAATAAGTGGCAGTCACCACCTTAACTAGTAATCAGAATTAACTGCACTAATGGTAGGACAACAAACATCTAATGCCTCCTGCTGGAGTATCATTGCCAGTAATATTTAACCTGAATCTAATCAATCTTCTAGACCCACAGAACTTTCAGTTCTCAGAAAATAAGGTTATTGGAACAAGTTAAATAAGACTTCAGGAAATCATCAGATAAATGCAGAATTTGGGATCAAAGTGAATGTTACGGAAAACCAAAATAGGCATTGGCGTGTGGAGGAACAGGCTGTTGTAATTTTTTAAAGCCCAAAGGGACCTAAGGACCAAATACAGTGCATTCATCTTTGGGTCCTGGATTGTGGGTAGAAGGGGCAGTTAGAAAAGACATTTTGGGGGCCGGCCGAGTGGCACAATGGTTAAGAACTGGCTTGGGATGCCAGAGGGCCCCGGTTCGGATCCCACATATGAGGGCCAGTGACACTGCCCTCCACAGCTAAGATGCTGAACAACAGCTCAACCTGGAGCTGGGCTGCTGTGAGTCGCCGGCGATGGCGTAGGCTGCAGCCCCTGTGGCAGTGGGTTGCCATGGGCTACCATGTGTGTAGCCAGCAGCCAGCGTGAGCGGCCAGCAGCCGCAGTGAGCGGCCGTCCAGAAGCCGGCAACTGATCTGCCTCGCCCGGGAAGAGCGCAATGATGGTGCCAACTTGGGCCAGTGAAGCAACGTCCTCCACAACTAGACTGAAGAACAAAAGGACAGCAACTTGTCTGTTCCCCTTCCCCCAATTCCCCAGTGCTGTTCCTATCCCCCAATTCCCCAATAAAAAAAAAAGAAAAGACATTTTGGAGACACCTGTGGAAATGTAGATTTGGATCGAATAGTGATGATTTGTAAAATTACTAATTTTCTTACAGATGATAATGGTATTGTAGGAGAATGTCCTTAGTCTTAAGGGAATGCATGTTGAAGTATTTAAGGGTTGTGTGTCATGAGGTCTGCAAATTGCTTATTTAGCCACCCAAACAAGCAAGCGTGGTGGGTGGGCCTATGTGTGTGTGTGTGTAGAGAGAGAGAAATCAAATGTGGCAGTGCAGCAATTGGTGAATTTGGGTTAAAAAGGAATGGGTTTTTATTATTCTGCTCTTTCAAGTTTTCTATAGGTTTGGTTATTTTTGATAGCAAAAATATTGGGCCAGAAAGCAAACAGACCTTTCCCAGACGAGCTCTAGTTGGCCAGCTAGAATTGCGTCTCCTGCCCATGCCTATACCGAGCCACTGGCAGAAGAGGAGATGGGCCACAGTGATAGGCTTGTAAACCATCAGTACCCGCTTCCTAAGTATACATCTGGTCAGAGATAAAGGGCTAGCTGAACCAAATCAGAAGAAAGGAAAAGTGTAGACAGCTGTCAGTAGTGTCTACTGTAGTATCATTTGTTAATTTTAAGCCAGGATTACTTCTTATAATTGATTCTTTTACATAATTAAAAAGTTTTATATAATTAAAATTTGCAACTATTGAACATTATTTCATACATTGAAAATTTAAAGTATCCTTGTGCTAGCTTTTGATTCTCGTAAGGATTATCCTTTTTTTTCTTTTTTTTTAAATGAGTGCTTCCTTAGATGTTGCATTTCTTAAGTTTGAGACTTTTAATTTTTTTCTTTTATTACTTTTTACAGGTTATCCGTACTTTAGATCCTAAACAGAATCAAGGAGCGGCACCAGAAATACAAGCTCTTAAAAATCAGCTCCAGGAACGGGACCGACTCTTCCATTCATTAGAGGTAGTTTATTGTACTATACAATAAGATACTTGATTTTTTTATTCTTTTTTTTCTAGAAGTCTTTCTATTTGCAGCTGTATACATTAATTTAGACAGTTAATTGTGACTATTTTATTGATATTGAATTGTTTTTCATCTTCACATGTTTTCATGTGCTTGCTTTTTAGAAAGAGTATGAGAAAACGAAGAGTCAGCGAGAGATGGAGGAAAAATATATTGTTAGTGCCTGGTACAATATGGTAAGAAAAGAACTCTTCAAAATGTATTGCAAAGTTAAGTGAATGTGTAAGCTTTATTATATGCCCTTTACTGTAGAAGTAATTCTACCAAATGAATCTGAAAGTAATTGCTATTCTAACACACACTAACAAAACCATAATGCTGACCTTAGGGCTGAAAAGCAGAAATGAGAACCACCCTAAACAGGATGAGGGTATTTTTTATTTTTTTTTTCTGTGGAGGGCAGTGTCACTGGCCCTCACATGTGGGATCCGAACCAGGGCCCTCCGGCGTCCCAAGCCAGCTCTCAACCATCGCACCACTCGGCCGGCCCGGATGAGGGTATTTTGAATACATCATTATCCCTAGAAAATAGGAAGATAAATGACAATTTGATTTCTGTCTCTCAAAACCATTTTATTTTGGGGGAAGGAGACTTTAATAATATTTAAATACAAATGCAGTAGCTTTTGTTTTGTGGGACTATTTTAATACTTGTGCAGGAATGATGCTTACACTGAGTAGAGTTTATCTCATAGAGTTTGGGAAATGTTTATGGTTGTTAGACCCTGAGTGACTTCAGGCTTTGAAATTGGATTTTCCAACACAGATAAACCTTAAATGTATTGCAGGGGAAGATAAATGCTCACCAACGTTCTGGGCTTCAGTAAGATTTTCTAAATATATGAATACCTGTGCTGTACAGGTATTTCCTGTGCTGTACAGGAAAATGCTGTACTTTTTTCAATAATTTTTCCTTGACTTTTTGGTTTTTCTTTCTTCTTTCTTCTTATTCCCAGTAAGACCACTTCTGCCGTTCCAAAATGTTAGTTGCGTGAGACAGGAAACCAAACTAGATTTCCTTTCATCAACCCCCTCTGACTCTATAGTTGTGTTATTGACACAATGCCGTTGTTTCTGTTTTACAGTTCTTTCTTTTCTTTCTTTCTTTTTTTATTGTGAAATACACGTTTTTAAAAATTAGTTTCAGCTGTACAACACAGTGCAATAATTATACTTTTTACCCCTCGAAGTGATACCCCCCTCCCCCAATCCGCCGCCCCACTCCCCCCCAATATTATACATATCTATTACAATTCCCTTGACTC
>NW_017731481.1:2409233-2432579 GCF_001890085.2 Hipposideros armiger
TACAGTGCAGTGATCAAGCCTCTACCCCATCTATGATGCGGTCTCCCTAACAAGATGTGACCACCTGACACCCTACAAAATATTTACAACATTATTAATTATATTTCTCGAACTGACTTTCATATCCCTGTGGCAATATTGTAGTTACCTATTTATGCTGTCTAATCCCTTCCCCTTCTCCCTCATCCCCACTCCCCTCCCAACTAACAGCCATCAGTTATTCCTCTATATCTCTGAGACCATTTCTGTTTACTTTCCTCGTTCATTCAGATTTTAGATTCCACATATTAAGTGGGATCATATGGTATTTGTCTTTCTCTGACTGACTTATTTCACTTAACATAAGAGTCTCTAGGTCCATCCATGTCGTTGCGAATGGAACGATTTCATTCTTCTTTATAGCGGAGTAATACACCATTGTATAAATGTACCACAGTTTCTTAATTCAGTCGTCTACCGATGGGCATTTCGGTTGTTTCCAAGTCTTGGCTATTGTAAATAGCACTGCAATAAACATATGGGTGCATATATTTTTTTCGAATTAGCGTCTTGGGTTTCTCTGGATTTGATACCCAAGAGTGGAATTGCTGGGTCATACAATAGTTACATTTCCAATTTTTTGAGATACCTTCATACTGATTTCCATAATGGCTGCACCAATCTGCAGTCCTACCAACAGTGCATCAGGGTTCCCTTTTCTCCACAGCCTCGCCAGCACTTGTTTGTTGATTTATTGATGATAGCCATTCTGACCGAAGTGGTATCTCATTGTGGTTTTTATTTGCATTTCCCTAATGATTAGTGAGGTTGAACATTTTTTCATATGCCTGTTGGCCATCTGTGTGTCCTCTTTAAAGAAATGCCAGTTCATATCCTCTGCCGATTTTTTAATTGGGCTGATTGTTTTTTTGGTGTTGAGTTGAATGAGTGTTTTATAAATTTTGGATATTAACCCCTTATCAGATATATCATTGGCAAATATCTTCTCCCATTCTGTTTTATTGATGATTTCCTTTGCTGTGAAAAAACTTTTAAGTTTGATGTAGTCCAATATGTTCATTTTTTCTTTTATTTCCCTTGCTCGAGGGATATCTCAGTAAAAATATTACTGAGGGTAATGTCTGCAAATTTACTCCCTATGTTTTCTTCTAGGAGTTTTATGGTTTCAGGTCTTACATTTAAGTCTTTAATCCATTTTGAGTTTGTTCTTGTACATGGTATAAGTAGGTGGTCCATTTTCATTTTTTTGCACTTGTCAGTCCAACTTTCCCAGCACCATTTATTAAATAGACTATCTTTACTCCAGTGTAAATTCTTGCTTCCATTGGCATAGATTAAATGACCATATATGGATGTGTTTTACAGTTATAATTGATACTGTGTCTTAAAGGATAGTGTCCCAGGCCGCCTATTAATCTGATTTAATCTTTTTCAAAAATTTACTGTTTCATGACATGTCTACATTTATATTTGCCTTGGTTAAAACTACATATTTAATATTTTATCACAATTTTTTTTAAAAAGAGAAAATCATTGGATTTAGAACACTATTATTGTTAACAACTATAGGTTTCTTGTAAATTAAGATTTTTAAAGTAGGACAAAAATTATTAAGGAAGTTCTCTGAGAACTAGTCCTGACTCCACCTATTCTGTTTCCTCTTCACCCTCCTTGGAGCCATCTTGGAGCTGTGCCCCTCTCAATCCTTATTATTAATTTCATATTCTTGATTTTCTTGGGGAACTGTATTTATCCTGTGATATAGTATTAAAGAGTAATCCTAACTTCTAGCCTTCCAGAGAATGGACAAATAATTCCATGTAGACTCACACAAGTTATGTTCAGATAAGATAGCCAGTAGTAGCTTCATACATACATTCAAGAAGTTCTGAGTCTCAGATAATTGAAATGAAAGTGAAGATGATGAGTGCTGGGTAAAGGTATTAAGTATTGCAGAGAATGTCCTTTTGATGGATACTGAGACCTTAAAAATGTATGAAGAATTTGAATAAGTTACTTGGTATGTAAAATTGAAAAAAATAGTATATTTTAAACAAAATATTGTTAATAAATGTAGCCAAATTAATAAATAAAAATTACCAATAGATATTTATCAGTTTTTTTCAAATCCTTAAATGCTTTGATTTCAATTGAGTGAAAAAACTTCTGGATTTTCTCATTGGTAAAATGGAGAAATGTTGTGTGTTTGGGTATAGATGATAGATTGCAACTCTTAAAAATGCAAAGCCATGACCGGTGTGTTCCCTAGAAGCTAACTCTTTATGTTTTAGGCTTCTGTCTTCTGTGCCAGTTTGTCCATTTCCTTCTACAAAAGCCGTGTGTATCTTCACATAGCTTGGCTTATCTGCCTGACTCTCCTTCTGGCTCCCAGTTGCTCATTTCTTCATTGTCGCCACCTTCCACTTCCTCCCAACCGTTTATTGTATCTAGTCACTGGTGAGATTAAACACCCACTCTCAATTCTTCAGGTTTCTCTGGTGAGAGTTCTTCACTGGCTTATTGAATGAGTACCCAAACCACCTTTTTTCTGATCTCACATGCTTGTCATTGTTGTTATTCCTCCATGTTCAGAGAGCATGCCCCCAGAGGTGACCTTCCTCCTGTTAAGGTGACCTTCCTCCTGTTAAGGTGCTCTGGATCCAGCAATTGTGGCTTCTCTCCCTTTTAAGCTAGTAGACCATCCTCCTGTCTTCAAGAAAGACTCCCTGCTCTCTGTTGGGCCCTCTATTTGGGGCTGTCAGGAACTTTTTTTAATCTATTTGAGAATGCAAGTCTGCCTGAAGTGAAGAAAAACAGCATGCTGGTATGTGTTATACCTAATGTGCCTTCCTACCTTAAGAAATGGCAAGTGCATTTGTGGTTTTCCATTCTAAATATGCCCTGTGATTTCCACAACCTCTTGAATCAATTGCTACGAATCAATTGCACTTTTTTCTTGGAAAATCACTTCTTACATTTGATTTGAAGGGAAGTATGAATGATTGAAAATAGTAATGTATTCCAAAAATCTGTGCTATCTATTAATTTAGTTATTAAAAATTCAGAAAATTAAGCCTTAATTTTTCTAAAGGAAGATTTGTACCTAATGGTTTAAACTAATATGTCTCTATAAGATTTTAATATATAATGAACAGAATTAGCATTCTTAATTGTGCCTTATGATGCAATGTAACAAATTCTGCATGATGAAATTTTCTTTTGTGAGAGTATGGTCCACTGTTTTTTCATTGATGTGAAATTTTCTTTTGTAAGAGTCTGTTCCACTATTTTTTCATTGATTACCTTTTTTTTTTTCTGTGTTATATAGGGAATGACTCTGCATAAAAAGGCAGCTGAAGATAGACTTGCTAGTACAGGTTCAGGGCAGTCCTTCCTGGCCAGGCAAAGACAAGCAACCAGCACAAGAAGATCTTACCCGGGCCATGTTCAGCCAGCCACAGCAAGGTAGACAAGTCTTGCCACTAGAATAAAAAACACTGCATTCAAAACATACTTCAGTTACATATAACAGCATTTCAGGAAATTCAGCCAGCTTATTCTTTGTCTCTATTTTATGTTACTATTTAGTTGTTTCCTACTTGAGGAAGTTCTCTCACCTGTGTCTGTATGTTTTAGTTTCTTGGTCCTTTATTTTGTAGTCCTTTCAGTTCCTTTTAATGTGCCAAAAAATTTTAAATGCCCAATTAAAAGTGTTGTATAATAGTGTAGTACTTTTCTTTGTATGAAAACGTCCTTTCCCCAGTGGTGTAAGCTTTGTAATGAATTAGAATTTCTGCCAATAATTGATATACAATTTATATTCTTTATTGTGCCTCTGTGTTACCATGCTTTATAAGAATGTCTTTGTTTAAAGGGAATTAATCTTTCTATGATGTATTAATCTGTGTTTTCAATTGTTTTTCAAATGCACTTCAAATAACTTGCATACTTACTATATAAAATGAATGGTTGGCAAGGGCACTTTTTGCAAAGACATAAATAAATACAATACATTGGCAGAGGTGCTAGTCAGATCTCACCCAGGCACCTGAGAGAATTATTTAGTGGGAAAAAATAAGTTTTCACATTGTTTTATAAGAAATTAAATTTGAAGATTTGGAAACTATTTTTAAAACATAAATACATAGAATGTTATTATTTCCTGCTATATTATTGCTGGCAAAAGTGAATACGTTGGTTAGGTTATTTGGGGAGAAATTACAGAAGGAAAAGAAAGATCAGGCAGTGCATTAATTTTGTCTTCCTTTGGAATATCACAGTAACTGAGGATCAAGTTTTGGCAACGTGGCTGACATTTATGGTTTCATTTGCCTTCCACATCTAAAATATTTATTTTTCATATACTTACAAGTAACTTCCCTTTGGGGCAATTTCCTTGTTGCCTTGTAGTTCATGTGTTTTACTTATTCATTAATATAAACCCTTCTATACTTAACACCTTAATATCAGTCATTAAGATCAATAAGTGACTTTTTATGTGATTTTATGACAAGTCTCCTTTACATTTTGTCTCAATTCTATGTATTAGTCCAAGAATTTGCTACTGAACAGATTCTCTTAGGTATTTGGTTTCCTCAAAGTGCTTAAATTTATTGATAGATTGTAAACAATGTTATTTACATTGATGAATGGCTGCCAAGTCATAATGATTGTAAAGCACTTTGACTATATAAGGTGCTATATAAATGTAAAATATCATTTATTTGAAAATGGAATGCCTCTGCCTTGACTTTACATATTAACTTAAGTATTTGGTCCCCAATTATATTTAAGCTCCCCTCCAGTCTTTTTCTTGCACCATAGCCCATTTTTTAAAGCAAAAAAATTACTGAAATTAGGTTGATTGTTGTTCTTCTTGTTTATTTGTTTGTTTTTGTTTTTAGATAAGTCACCTAAAGAGAGGATTTTATTTCATGTACTTGCTATTTGAAAGTTCAGGTTTCATTTAGTTCTGTATATTAAATACAAATTAGTAACTTGAAATCAAACTAAAATAAGGATTTTCAGAAATTGTATTCAAATGTTTGATTTTAAATCCTTTTTTTTATAAGAAAATTGAACTAAAAATTAGTACTAAGTGTTTTCATTTGTCCTCAGAAACTACTTGCAGAAAGGATTAGAATATACACAGAAATGACTGTGCATTGTGCTAATTTTTACATTAAGTACAGAAGTCTAAGTGCAGTGTGAATACTTCTGCCTGATAAGACCGTAAAGCAGGAAGAATTAGTAATAATTGAGAGAACCCATGTGAGTAGAATGCATTGTGGGGTTTCAGGAGGCTAAGCAGACCTAATCAACATAGAAAGTTTTGATAACAAAGGATCAAAAACTATTTAAGGTGGTTCTAACCCTCAACTCCTCGTTTCACAAATAGCATAAGGATTCAACTGCTTTAAAACAGGTCATGAACACTAACTGTAGTAAAATTAAAATTATTGGGAAATTATACCCAGAGAGTAAGGTAGATGAACATAAAAGAGTCAATGAACTATTCATTAAAATGATTATATCCCATGAGATAAGAGGTTTTAATTTTAGTTTTCTATTTACTGTCCTAGTCTTGGTCTCCTTCCCACCCACCTACTCAGATATAGTCCTCTAAATGGGTTAGAAAGGTCCCAAACTTTTAGAAGGAAGTTTTGCTTCTTATTTTTCTTCAGCATCTGTTACATGCTATTATTTTGGTGTTTACATTCATAATTTTCACTCCTTTTAGTGTATTACTTTCATTACATAGAAGAAATTGTATTTCTAAACATTCTATGATGTTAAAAACAGCAGAAATGAAACTTAGCTGTAACAGTGACAAAGCTGTTTCCCTTGCTCAGCTTTGGAAAGGATTTATGAAATTTCTGTGGATCTAGTAAAGGTTAATAATTTCTCAGAAGGTTTGTGATGATCCATGGTCTATCTGGAAGTTAAAAGACATTGGTTGCTTTATTTAAATATGAGCTATGCTGTGCTGTATTTTCACAAGCTCCCTAGCTATGGCAGCCTCATGAAGCCACAGTTCGCTTGGACAATGGAGCTAGTCCTGGCCTCAGCAGTGGAGTAAGTACATTGTTATTGCATGAGGTTGGGGTGAGCCATCAGCCTAGTGTTTGAATTCTTACAAACAAAAAGCCTATTTTCTGTATCCTTCTAACAAGGGTAAGAAAATACAAAGTAAGTAACTAAGGAATATTAAAGCCTAACTTTTATGTTCTGCAGTGTGTATTTAAGAAGTTCATAATGGGGAAAAAAATCCAGCAAATATTGTAGTCTATCTTATCTAAAAAGAGAATAACCAGTACAGTTGTACTTAAAAGAGCTTTCAAAAATTCAACCATATCTTTTTATCATTTGTCCAATTACTTGATAATAACTAAGAAAAAGAAGTTCCTAAATAAAGGACCCGTGTTCCAAAATTGAGCAAGATTAAATTATTTCTATTAGATAGCCTTAGCCTGGTAAAATTGGCTTAATGGGGTGATTAAATTATAATAAGGAACTGTTGTCTGTGATTTTCTTGAAGTTTGGTTTTTTTACAAAATTAATGGTCAGTTGTACAAGATTAAGCTAAATGTTATCTAGTCGCCAACATCAGTCTATATATTTCATTAGTTTTCACAAAGGCACGAAAGTCCATGCTGTGCCAATGGATCAGCGATAAGTGAAAGATGTTAAGTCGAAGAAAGGACATTTTATCTATGAGCTAATTTAGTCACAGCTCCTTATCAATAACCGTTTTGTTCATTCTTATTAACTAATGATATGAAATATTTTTGAGTGTCTGTTACTCTCAGACAAGCATTCATCTTTGAAAGATAGTACCACGTTAAAAATTTGAAAATGTTTTCCCCAATATAAAAATTGTCTTGAAAAAAAATCTAAAATTTTTAAATTATCTTAACAGTTTGCATCTAATCTCCAATTATCCAGATCTGACTCCAGGAATGTTACTGTTATCCTCAGTTGGAACATGTGAGATTTATCTGAAAAAGCATCCACAGCCCACACAACTTGTATCAACCTAGCTAATTCACAGACACGAGGATCAGAATATCTGTGATCCTAAAGTGAGAGGAAAGTGCCTGGCATTTTGCTTTTCCTAAGGGCAAAGTAACAACCTTAAGAAAAAGTGCTTTTTATTGTCTATTCATTAAACTATGGAAGGATATTTTGACTTTTTAGCTTTGTATTATGAAGGGACTTTTTCACTAGAAATGGATGTAGCATTGTACTTCTTTCTCAACAGCAAAACCTATGTGATGTCCTAAAGTACGATGAAAGAGTGTACTCAACAAAAGAAAAATGGAATATCAGAAACTTCAAAAATTATTTTAGCATTTTTTAAATTTTTCCCTTTTTATAAATTAAAAGGGTTTTCCATTCAATAATGATAATCTCTTTTCCTATAGTCCCCACTGTCAAAATGGCAGCTTATTTTGGTAGTTATACAATCCAGTTTCATTACATTTAGAAAGTGGTTTCAGACCTTATTCTTTGTAACTATAATGATTTAATATTTTATATCATGGAGTTTTTATATGAGGAAGGCTATTCTCAATGTATCTGTCATCTAATTTTTACTTTCTATAAAGCATATTTAAATAATGATTGGTGTACGTTCCTTTTATTGAAAAATTTGGAAAGGTTTTATTGTCTAATTTCAGCACAATAATTTTATTGTCCTAAAGTTTTGCAGTAAATATTCATTTATCAAAAGCCAAAAAAACATGAAATAATTCATTACTGACACAGCTAACTTCTACCCTTCCCCATTCCCTCAAATCACGGAAGCATTAATATTTAGCTTCCTTAAATCACTGATTATGTTCTTGGGAAGTATGTACTGATTATTTTGTTTTTAAACAGCCTTTTAGCAATCCAATTCATGTGTATTATCTTTATGAAAACAATATATATATTTATCGTTATCTTGAAATATACTTGGATTCTTCCCATTGCACTTACAACGATAGAAAAGGGACATTAGTTTATTTGAGAAACTAGAGACCTGAACCTAATTATGGCAAGTATATGAGTTTTGGCAATTGTGAGGGATCTGCTAGCGTTTCCTAACAAGTGTATATCAGCCATTATGTAATGTCTCTCTTCAGTATTTTCCTGTTTTCTAATATTTTCCAATAATATTCTGTAAGATAACTTTGTATGCTGTATATAAATGAGCATAGAAATCTGACAAAGAAACAAAACTGCTGTTAAGGCAAATCCATTGCTAGAGAGTAGAGTGGATTATCAGGATAAGAAATGGCTTAATTATAAACAAATATCCAGACAGATAGAAGTACTGACTACAGTTAAAATTTACACTGTCTTAACAAATGTTCTTAAAGTAATAGTTTACATAAAATCATCTGACTTTTATTACATGATCATTTAAAATGAGTAGACAAAAATAGCATTTTCTTATGGTCCTTCCCTTCAGTGGGCATGAACTTGGCATACAATATAAACTGGATATGGAATCGGTGGAAGGGAAAGCATCTATTTTCATTTTAAAACTGTTAACCTATTACTAAACCTAAGGTGATGATTTAAGGCCATTAAGGATACTATAATTTGATGAGATGAGAAGAAATCTGTGATGGCTGAGAATCACTACCGACTTCTAACAGTTATCTAGATCTGCTTCTTTACCTAGTTTATAAACAGAGGCTCAATTTTATGTTTCCCCTTAATTATACATAGTAGCTACACAGAAAATGTTTAAAGTGAAAGCAAAAGTGGACATTTGAAAAAGTATATTCAAGGAGAGCCCTTATGTACCTGATACATTACCACCAGACTGTGAATTAGATGTTTAGGGTCTAAAGGTGAAATCATCAGAGAAGGTATCCATAGCCTCAAAATTTTAGGCCCTTGGCGCTCTCAAATATCCTGGATTGTATCTACTCAGAGTTTAAAGGAACAATTAAGTGTCATGAGAAGAACAATCTCAAAGCGAGAAAAAGGAAACTACCAAAGCATGCTTGGGCTTTAATAATGTATGTGGGAGACTTCTGGGCAGATTTTATCAGTTTAGAGATCTCTAAATTGACAAAGGAAAATAATTAGTTTAACAGTTATATTGTAAAATTAATGAAAGGGACTCGTTTATTCTTGGTATATTTGTCCACCTTTGGGCAGTGAAAACTGTATATACTTTGTATCGTATGTTTATATATGTCACTATTAGAGATGAGTATCTTAATATTATTTACTGTTATTCCTAATCATTTATGTATTATTTATACTTCACTGTAAGATTCACAGCACTTTACTAATATTAGATAATTATTTTCCTTGTACCTTTCTGTGGCATGTTCTGTTTAAATCTTTTCCACTGGGGTTCTTTTCCTTATTTTGCAACACTCACTAAGAGAAATACAAAAGATTGCCCAAACAAATGGGCTATGTACTCTTCCTGAAATTTTTAAAGTTCAATCTGAAGTTCTAAGTCTGGAAATATAGTTGAAGCTGGGTTGGGGCAACTAGGCATGAGATACATTTTGTATTTCACATTAATAAGACATTTTTTATAAAAAGTTAATAACTCATGAAACTAAGTTCTCCTAATGTAAACATCCTTGAAACTTTTTGTTTTCTGGAGTTGCAGTAATAAAAAGTAAACAATCTTCTGGTGAATCAGAAGATGCTCTTTCCTTTGATTTCCCTGTCCTAAAATACAAACCTACAAACTGCCCTTGACTTTCCTAATTTCTTCATTATTGCATATACCCAAGGACAGGATAAAGATAGCCAAGTTCCAGGAGCTGTGAAGTCAGAGAATCTGGAAAGGGGTGGAGTGAGGTGATGGGAAAAGGCAAACACTAAAGATGGCAGAATACTACAAAAATATTCTTAGTTCTACATAACAAATATGCTTTATGAACTTAGCCATTTTCTTAAGTTCTAATATAGCAAAGTTATTTTGGCTTCTTCTATTGAGAGATGTTTCTAGGTGTCAGGACTCTTCCATTTGTAACAAATATATTAGTATTCAAATCATAGTCCAAAAGTACTGAAATATTTGTTGTTATATTGATATATATGATTACTGCCAAAGAATAGAAAGATTTGCTCATAAGAACATTCTCTTAGAGTTTTGTTTTATTTTGTGTTTTCAGATGAGAGAAATGTTTTCATAGTGTGAACCGTTTCTGAAATATTTTCTTCTGTGGTACCCACTACTCTAGTGGTATGCTTTGCACAAGCAGGTCCCCTAGAAGAGAGCAGCACTGAAATAGAGAAGTCTTGACTCTGACCTTTGAGAGAAGAACTGCTTTTTGTCCTCCCAAAGTAAAAAATTAAGCACTCTTCTGCCACACAAAGACAAAATATGTTTTGAATATCTACTAATTAGTTGTGGAATAGATAGGTCTCCTAATTGTCTTTATCATCCACTGGCTTCTTGTTAATCTAGATAAGAGTAGATTTCTAGACCTGCATTTTCTAATTCATTAGCCACTAGCCACATGTGACAATTTAAATTTAAATTAATTATAATTAAATTTAAAAAAAATTTGGTTCCCCAGTCACCTAGACACACTTTAAATGCTTCAGTAACCACATATGGATAGTGGTTATCATACTTTTCAACACAAATATAGAACTTTTTATCATCGCAGAAAATGCTTTTTGCCAGTGCTGTAATACCCAAAGAGAAAATAAGGACAAAATAAAGGTATTCAGTTAACTTAGGATAGCTCTTCGATTTTACCACAATTGTTGAATAGAGCTATTTTTCTTATTAAAATTAACACCAGCCCTTTTTAAAGACCTTGGAAAAATTAAAACCTCATTCTTTGAAACTTTTGTTCAGTATGTATTTTTAAACAGATTCTCAGCACTTTACTTTTCAAGTAATATAATTAAATCATTTCATAAGTCATAACTTAGTATCTTCAGGATTTTTTCGTCTTTTATGTAGTGTTTTAACATTGAGGATACATGGTTTCTAACTCTTATGGAGCAGAAACTGATGAATGCTTATTTACAAATAAAAATTGATAAACACATATTCTTCTTTTTAGTTACTTTTAAATCTATATAGATCTAATGAAAGTTGCCAACAGTTTTTTGTATTTATCCCTAAAATCACATTCGATTATTTTCCACTTTAAAGATATATCAGGGTCTAGATAATTTCTTTGGTTTTCTTCATAGTTTCTTGCTCTTAATAAGTTGAATTATGAATTAAGTTTTATGTATGCAGCAAATATTTTATTCCAGTGACATAGCTAATGAAACATGTTTTAATATTTACTAATTTACTTGGCCTATTACTAAAGCACTTACCATACCTAAAAGGACCTATAGTAATTCATCTGAGTTTTTTAATGAAAATAAGAAACTAATCATAATTCTTTTGAGTCAGCTTGGTCCTTAGTTAAAACTATCCTGTTAAGGAAGTCATGATGCTTTCCTCTTCCTTTTAAATTTTTTTTAATCAAGCAACAGACTTGTTACAGTATGTCAAATTCCAAGCAAATTATGATGAAATTCTTATTGTTGTTCAAGTTCAGATGAATAAACAGTGTGATTTGAGCTTATGATTTTCTTGGTGACCTAATTTAATGTGTGTTCTACAGAGACTCATACTAGTTAAGGGAAATTTTCAATATGCTTGAAATAAGAAATAGCATTTTAGTTTAAATACAGGAAATGACTGTACACAAATATCAATCAATTATTTGAGGCCTTCTAATTTTTTTTTAATAATAGCCTTTGTTTTTTAATAGCCTTAGTTATTTAAAATTCACATGCACTAAAATGTTATTGCTGTCACTAACTTTGCTGTTTACAGGTTATGTGTAATTCAGAATGCTTTGTACTCCAAGGAATGATTTCCAGGTTTATCTTATTTTGCAGTTTTCATATTTTGACAATTGCCCCACCATTTATAACACCCAATTTTTAGTTGTATAATGAATGGTAAAATTCAAACACATTTAATAATTTGCCTTATTTTCATTAATAAATTCTATTAAAGATTTGGGGCTAGAAAGAGGCTTTTTTTTTTTTCCTAGAGTAGTTTTTAAACTTTTCAGATGAGCTGAAAAACACCTTAGTACATTGGAGTTGGAGTTGTACTGATTACAGTCCCAGCTCTGAAGCCTTATACTCATGTCTTAAGTATCATTGATCTGTGAATTGTTAGTTTCATATTTGACATTGTAGTTATCCACCTTGCAGTTTAGCCTTTGCAAGAAAAGGATATTGCTAGGTATTTTTATTTCTGGTTGACTATTGAATTTATAATTTCACAATTTCATTCTTTGTCATTATAATCCAAAAATGAAATCCACACAGGACTCTAAATTTCTCACTTCACAAATGGAATCAACACAGATTTAGCAACATTGTACATAGTGGCATCCAGTATTTTTTCACCTGTTTACCAAGTTTAGAGCCATTTACTGTGTGTTAGATTGGTGGATTTTCTCAATGTTTACTGAGGTGAATGACTTCTTAAGAGAGCCTCAGTAAGAAATTTTTACTAAAGTCACAAAATATAAGGTCTAAGAAACCACAGAAGACAGATTTTTAATTGTTTTGAAATCTTACATTTCCTTTTGATATCACTTAATCATTTTAATTTTATGACTGCCAACTTGTTATGGTATTAATTATATGTATATGTTTATATGTATGCATATAATATATGTATATGAAGAATAAAGTTAAGATTTGGTCAAACTATATTTTCCCATTCAAGTACAAAAATGTTTTCAAGGCTGCAAAAAGTGTACAGTTGTTAAAACAAGTTGTAAATAAAGACTTGTATAAAAATTCAGCTGAGATTTTTTTTGTCTGCTCTTATACTGTGACAAACAAATATTTAATAATTGTCTAATAGTATTTGTCCACTTGTCTTTGGCAATCGACATAGCATCCTATCAATTTAAAGAGTATGCCACTGATTTATTGTAAATCAGGAATATTCTCTGAATCTTTTTTTAGTACCTATGATAGATTTTGTTTTCATTTAGGCTGGTACCTAATGTTTGTAAACTGATTGTCCAGAGCTCTTAGGGATAAAAGCTAAACATGGGTTCTCCCCTCTTAGAATTGTCATGTTAACATGATCAATCTTACCACAGACAGTACAGCAAGAACTAATGGTAGAGTATTTACATTGTTTAACAATATAAAGCATTGTTAGTGGTCTACATAGGCAATACGTGCCTTTTCCTGCCTTGTAGACCCTTACAGTTCACCCTTTTTCCCACCTCCACCATAAACATTGAAATAGGGCATCTTCAGTGTTATGTAAAGTGGTAATAGTGTGAAAATTGGTTATATTTACAATTAAAGTAATCAGCTGAGTAATTCAAAAGTGAACTTAGCACCAAGATTTAGAAAACTAGTATGGACATAGCCAAAATAGTGCTCATTTTAATGCATTTAATGTGACATTTGAATATTGGAAAGATATGTTTTCTTCACTCATTAACATGAAGGCATCCATACTAAGTTTAGCATTTATTGAGTGTGTCCTGGGTATTTAATACTGAATCAAAGGAGAAAGGGATGAGATGGTAGGTTGAGTCACAAATTAAACCAAAAAGTGTCTTGGGCCAGCTGAGTGGTGCGTTGTGTGCAGTAGGGCCCCAGTTTGGATCCCACATGATGGCCAGTGATGCTTCGCCCTCTACAGCTAAGATGGTGAACAACAGCTCAGCTTGGAGCTGGGATGCCATGAGTTGCCGGCAACGGCATAGGCTGCAGCTCCTGCTGCAGTGGGCTGCCATAAGCTACTGTGAGTGGCTGGCAGCCAGCATGAGCAGCTGTCCAGAGGCCGGCGACCGATCTGCCTCACCCGGGAAGAGCGCAATGATGGTACCAACTTGGGCCAGTGAAGCAACGTCCTCCACAACTAGACTGAAGAACAAAAGGACAGCAACTTGTCTGTTCTCCTTCCCCAGATTCCCCAGTACTGTTCCCCTCTCCCAATTCCCCAATAAAATTAAAGAAAAAAAATGTCTTGGCCTTCAAAGATTTGTATGATCAAATGGGACACACCGTAGAAGAGTTCCCAAATAGAAGTATCCCAGCTGAAAGTCTGCCAGTTTTCCTCAGTTTATTTATGCTACTTTTCTGGTTATTGCTACATCACAAACCACTCCAAAACTTGTGGCTTTAAACAATTTATTCTCTTTCTGAGGTCTGGAGAAAGGCCTCATTCAGTTGCAGTTAGATGATGCCTGAAGCTCGAGTCACCTGCAGGCTGTTCTCTCACCCCTTTGGTGCCCTGACTGATATGGACAGAACACCTGAGGGCCGATCAGACAACTCCACATGACTAGTTTGGACACTCACAAAAGGAAGTCTCTGGGAGATGGACTTACTACACTCAGCTAGCAGTCTTCTCAAAGACCCAGGTGAAAGCTTCAAAGTTTCTTAGGACCTACCCTAGGAAACTGCACAGCATCACTTCTCTTTTTATTTGTCAAAATGGTCACAGACAAGATCAGGTTCAAGGGGCTGACTGCATACAGTGGAGGAATAGCCAGGTTACCACAGCTACAGTTCTGGATTCAAAGAGAAGGAAGATTTCTGCTATAAAGATTGTACTTCTGAAGTCAAAGTCTTTCCCCGTTTTCTAATTGCTGTGCCAAGTGCATTAACAGTAGTGCAGAACAATGAGGTACGTATTATAACTTCATGTAACTTCAGTGTGAACAAAACTTCAGATAGATACTACATAGAACTCTGGTAAGTTTGAAAAGCTGCAAATACACAAGTACTTATTTTGACAGGTATCTAATTGTATGTGACATGAGCTGGAAAGTGTTTCTACCTCCTAATCTGGTAGGTAATTTTGGGGACTATATTTTAAGGAAGTTGTCTAAAATATGAATGTATAGTGATGAACATTTGCCTGTTGATGGGCATTTGAGTTGTTTACAGTTTGGGGCTCTTAACAAACTAATGTTTGTTTACAAGCCTTTATATGGACATGTGCTTTCATATCTCTTGGGTAAAAACCTAGAGTGGAATGGCTGGATCACATGGTAGGTGTATGCTTAATTTTTTAAAAACTACCAAACTGTATTCCCAAGAGGTTGTGCATTTTATATTCCCACTAGCAGTGTATGCTAGTTCCAGTTCCTGTATATACTCGCCAAGTAATACTTGCATCCTTCTTTTTGATTCTAGTCATCATCCCACGGGTGTAAGTGGTATCCTACTGTGGTTTTGATTTGAACAGTTCATTTAATTTTAGCCACTCTAACCGGTGTATAATAGTATCCTGTGGTGTTCATTTGTATTTCTCTAATGACTCATACAGTCAGGGCTGTAGTCATCTCAAGGTGGACTGGGGGAGAATGTACTTCCAAGTTCACTTATGTAGCTATTAGCAAGCTTCAGGCCCTTGCTAGCTATGGGCCAGAGATGTCAGTTCCTTTGCTATATGGACCCCTTCCGTAGCACAGCTCACAAGATGGCAGTGTGCTTTCTCCAGAGTGAGAACTCTGAGAGACATAAAGGTGGGGGAGGGGGTAAACATGTTGGAAGTCACAGTCTTGTAATCTGATGTGACATCCTGTTATTTTGCTGTATTCTATTCATAAGAAGTTTGTCACAATGCCCAGCCCACACTCAAGGGAAGTTATTATACAAGGGCATAAACACCAGGAGGGTGATCATTAGGGGCCATCTTAGAGGCAACCTGCCACAGCTTCCAATAAGAATCTTCTCTCATCCTTGTTTATTCTTCTGTACGTGATGTGTCTTTTTACTCTGGCTGATTTTAAGATTATCACTGGTTTTAAGCAATTTGATTTTGATCTGCGATTATGTATATTTCTTAACATTTCTTGTGCTTGGGGTTCATTGAGTTTAATGGATCTGTACTATATAGGTTTATAGCTTTCCTCTAATTTATAAAAATTGCAGCCATTGTTTCTTCAAATACTTTTCTATCTCCCTGCTCTTCCTCTTTGGGAACTCCAATTACACATATATTAGTGAGCTGAAGTCCCATGGCTCAATGATGCTCTGTTAATATCTTCAGTTATTTTTTTCTCTGTCTTTCATTTTGGGTAGTTTCTATTGCTGTGTCTTCAAATGCATTAAGCTTTTGTAATGTCTAATATGTTATTAATGCCATCCATTGTACTTTTTGTCTAAAGATTCTATGTATGTGCACTTAAAATCAATCCCACAAGTGGTCGATAAGCATATTAAAAGATGCTCAACATCACAAATCATTAGGGAAATGCAATTCAAAACCATAATGAGATACCACTTTGTACTTAGGATGGTTATCAAGAAATAACTAGCATTGGTGAGTATGTGGAGAAATTGGAGCCCTTGTGTAGATGCTGTGGAAAACAGTTCCTCAAAAAATTAAACAATTACCATATGATCAAGCAACCCCATGTCTGGGTATATACCCAAAGGACGTGAAAGCAGGGACTAGCATATTTCATTATTCACAACAGCCAAAAGGTGAAAACAACCAAAGTGTCCATTAACAGATGAATGAATAAACAAATGTGGGCCATCTATACAATATTGTTCAGCCTTAAAAAAGGAAATTCTGACACATGCTACAACATGGATGAATCTGGACAGCATTATGCAAAGTGAAATAAACCAGTTACAAAAGGACACATACTGTATAACATTTTTGAAACAAAGTACAATAGTGGTTATTGGGCAGGAGGGAGGAGGGAGTGGGGAGTTGTTTAATGGGTAGAGCTTCATTTAGGGAAGATGAAAAAGATGGGTGGTGGCAATGGTCGCACAACAATGTGATGCCAGTGAACTGTACACTTAAAAATGGTTGAAAAGATAAATGTTATGACTATTTTACCACAATAAAAATAAAATCCCAAATTCTTACCATCACCTCTGGTTTCCTCTTCAATCTCACCTGCCATTCCCTTCCCCTCATTCACAGGGCTTCAGCCATAATTGCATCCTTGCTGAACCAAGGACACACTAAGCATGCACTTCCTGTTCTCTCTACCTGGCATGCATTTTCCTCTTTCAGGTCTCTGTTCAAATAGTCCCCACAAAAGCTTTCCTGACTATACTCTAGAAGGTGAAAAAAAACTTTACCCTTCTGAGTTTTTGGCCGAGACCCCTGTAATAAAAGACAGATTAACAAGAGGGAAACAAACAGATTTGTTAACATGTACGTGGTAGAAACGTACCGTATTTGCCGGCGTATAAGACGACTGGGCGTATAAGACGACCCCCTAACATTTCCACTCAAAATACAGAGTTTGTTATATGGTCGGCTGTGTGCGATTTTGCGAGTGTGGTAAAATCGCATAACAGCAAAATCGCATAACAGCCGAGCATACACCCAGCAGCGCTGCTGATGCCTGAACGGTATGTGGAATGAAGTGGGCGGGCATCGGGAGGCCACTATGGCACGGGGCAAGCACTATGGGCAGTCTATCTGAAGTGTACCTGGCGTATAAGACGACCGCCCACTTGGAGGCATATTTTTCAGGGCCAAAAAATCGTCTTATACGCCCGCAAATACGGTAGGGAAAAGTTAGTAATTCCCTGAGGTTGCTTACAATTCAGGCTTAAATACCATCCTAATGGGAAAGGGTAGGGGTGATGTAGACCTCTTAGGGGAGAGTAAATGATTTTTAGGAGAGATGAATTAGCCCTTAGAAGAATAGTGAGTTTGGATGTGGTGTTCACATCTATTCTCAAAACGGGAACGTATTTATGACAGTTGAGTTCGTTTTGGAGGATCTGCCTTTAGGCACATACGGGCAGGGGTTGGGGAGATGGAGGGACTCAGAATGCTTGTCCTTTCATTTGCTGTTTTTTAAGTACGTACAGCTCAAAATAATATACCAAAGCAGCCTATTTTGGAGCAGTACATCCTGAACATCTAAAGACATTTTAGGGTGGCATATTCCACTACCTTTCACTAGAATGTAAACTCTGTGCCATGAGCAACCCTGGCACATGATAGGTAGTAAATAGATGTTAAACAAATGTTTACCTTTTCTATAACTTTACACATTCTATATTGGAACATTAATTTCAAAAGACAAAAACCCTGGATTATTTAAGTTCTGTAGTATAAATTCTTAGCATCCAAAAGAAAAAAAGTGTACAAGGAACGTAAAGGCCCTTACAAAGGTTAATGTGGAGCACTGGAGGCCAGTTCCTCAAGAAGGAGGGAGTAGGGTGTCATCTTGAACTGTTGGCCAGCTGCCTCTATCTACTGCCCCTATGACTCTGTCCAAAAGAAGGACGAACCATCACCCTTACGGAGGGAATCTAACAACACTAACATGTTCCCAATGTCGATGTAAGAAACGTCCAAACCAGTAGAGAATTTTTATGAGTTTATTTGAGCCAAACTGACGACAATTTCTAGGAAGCAAAATCTCAACAGATTGAGTAATGCTCTGGAGAATGGCAGTTTTGCAGCCTTTTTGATACATTAGAATCAAAGGAGACCACTTCATAGACTGTAGAGGCCTGACCACTGCACTGTCCACCTGAAGCTGCCATTGAATAATATTATATGTCAACTATAATTTAATACATACATAATCATGGGATGTGGAGTATAGTGTGGGGATGGAGTCAATGGAATTGTAATAGATAAGTATGATATCGGGGGTGGGAGGGCAGTGGATGGGGGCGGGGGGTTGTTTCTGTGTGAAGGGTGAAAACGATAATTATTGCATTGTTCTGTACACCTGAAACTAACAATAAAATAAATTTAAGAAGAAATTACTGTTTATACAAAGAATACATTTGACACAAAAGGTACACTGGAAATGTCATTGTATGTTTTTTTAAATCTTAAAATGTATCACTGAATTTAAAAAAAGGAGACATAAGAAATCATTTCATTACATGAAATCATTGGTGGTAGATTAAGGGGGACAGGAGAAAGCAAAGCAGGGAAATCTCTGGGATTGGCTAATAAAACAGAGACACATGCTTCTTTTATATTGGTGGGTACAGGATAAACATTTACAGCACATAGAGATGGTATTGGGAAATAACGTAACAATGATGGGGTTCTGTGGTCTTGTGCTCCTGGTGAGTGGGTGTACCCTGAGGTATCTGGAAAAGATTTCTCTCACATTTCAAAGGTATGTTATTATTAGATGTAAAAAGACAATAGACAGGCTCACTTTCCTTTGGCAAGGAAGCTACAGGCTTAGGAAGTGACTACCTGCCATGGTTAGCTTTTAGTTGGGAATTTTTATGTTCAGACCATCTTATGTGAGCACTACGGGTCTCTGAGTTTATAGGGCCGGCCATGCAGGCCTCCTCAGAGATTGTCAGGTTTAGTATGTGGCCCCTTTTACGTCCATACTAAGTACCAACTATAAGCATTTGGGAAGGCCTACAGATGGGACGATAATGGGAAGCCTGGACCCTCTAGAGATAGTGGCCAAGCCTCACTCCCAGACAAGACCCCATCAAGCACAGCCAAGGCTACGGGGCCAGCCGCAGGCCTCTCTGGCCGGCATCTCTATGACAGGAAGCGAGAAAACCGGAAGCGGGGCTCCGCCAGCTGGGAGAGACAGCCAGCGGCGGGACGTGGAGGGGCGGGGCCACGCCGCCGACTCCGCTGGGGACTGAGCCGAGATGGCGGCCGCTGAGGGGGTCGGGGAGGCTGCGCAGGGCAGCGAGCCTGGTCAGCCCGAGCCGCCGCCGTCCCAGCCGCACCCCTCGCCGCCCCAGCAGCAGCAGCAGCCCCAGCAGGAAGACGTGATGGCGGCCGAGGCGGGAGAAGCGGTGGGGTCCCCCATGGACGATGGGTTCCTGAGCCTGGACTCGCCTACCTATGTCCTGTACAGGTAACGCCCACAGCCGGGCCTCCGACCTGTCTTAGAAGGCGGGGTCTCCACCTGGGCGGCGGTTCCGGGTCGGCTTCTCCGGCCTCTGCGCGCCCGGCCGAAGTTCCCGCGGCCTCGGTGTCGCGCCGGCGGGAGGCGCGCTCGGCGGGGTCAGGGCCCGCCCGCGGCCCTCGCGCTCCTGGCGGGGTTTGCGCTTCCCTGGGCCAGTGCCGTCACCGAGAATCACCGGAGAGGCTGGGCAGCCAGCCGCGCGGAAACTACAGAACGCCGGACAGCACTCTTTCTTAAGCTGTTTAGGTGTCGTGATTAAGGAATTGAAGAAATCTCCCGCTTTCTTGCACGCTCCCACAGAGATAGCCTGATAATGTGAAGACCGAAAGGCTTGGGTGCATTTTGATACCCTGGCAGGAAACGATTTAACTAAGGTCCAGATTGGCTCACTTTAAAAACCAGGTGTAAGGGGTTCCCGTGGTTGGTTCTGCTGAAATGGAGAGAGCTACTTACTGTAAGATCTTTAGGACTGGGACACTTTAATTCTACATTGTAGCCCCTAGCGTCAGCCAGGCATTTAGTAAGGCTATAAGAATGAAAAGATAGTTATCTGTTCCTTAAACTCTCTCATACAACCCTACATCTCCTCATACATAATACAAGTGATGTGTAGCAGGCAGTGTTGAGTGCTGCTGTAACTCCCTTACCTTTCCTCCCCATCTTTGCCAACTCCCAGTCCTGTCCCTATCAGTTCTTTGCTTTATTATAATAGTACTGGTTCCCTAGCTCCAGTTGAGCCTGCAGAGACAAGTGAGAAGTCCTTGGGTCTTGTTTTTTTTTGTCTTATTTTTTTTCTTTTGTTGGTCTAGGTAGAGCAAGTAGGTGGTTTACTTGCCTTGTTTTTATGCATGAGTGAAAGTCACTATCCAGATTTTGTTATTGGAATTACTGTTTTACTGATTTAAATTGGTTAGGGTGGCCCTATAGCCCTCAGACCTCTCTGAATTGTGAAATATTCAGCTTATTCACTTGGCTATGTCTGATTTCCCAGTGACTAATGACAGCCTTACCTTTCTCATGCCACTCCCCCAGGCTCTAGGTCTCACACCTCAGGTAATTGTTTCCCCTGTATTTCTTTTTATATACTGAACACAATTTTGAGATTGTGTGGACGCCACAGGATCTTTGCTGCCAATAGCTGATCAGTATAGAGAACTAAAAAATTGGTGAAAGGTAAAGAATATAAAAGAGTGATTAAAACAAATTTGATCACACTGGGCATTTCACACAGAAATGTTTGTAGGCACCCATTATTCTGCTATAATGTTATTTTAGCATTGATAATGAAAGTATTCATTGGATGCATACTATTATATGCTATATTTATAATATATAGCATATAAATATTTAAGCACAGTAATATATGTAGTATATCTGCTATAGACTAATGTATATACAGCATATATAGTATATTCACTGTATACTACATGCTTAGTATTATGCACATTTTGAGTGCTTGACATGTTAATCTCACTTAATCCTCCAAAGAGCCTTCTAAGATTGGTTGGTAATATTATCATGTCCATTTTATAAATGAAGAAACTGAGGCCCAGAGAATTTAAGTAACTTTTTCAAGGTCACACAACTAGTAAGTGGTAGAGCCTTTTTCAAGGTCACATAGCTAGTAGGTGGTAGAGCCAATATTCCAATTCAAACAGTTGTCAGATTCCAGAGCCTGCTCTCTAATGACCACTTAGACCACCTGTCAGTATAGTTAACTAATAGTGTTTACTTTGATTTTTAAAACGTTAGTTCGTAGTAAATGGTTACTCAGATTTTTTAAAATGCTGACTGACTCCAAAGAGTCTTGTTAAAACAATGAATTAGATTGATTCCTAATTTAAAACTATTGTGTACTTGCTGCAAAAACGTGTTTTTCCACTTATATAAAAACTTTAAATTTGAAAGCTATTAATTTATTAACTTATTTTAATTGGAAGATTATTCATATAATTTTTATTTTACAGTTTAATGTGTAAAGCAAAGTGGCAAAACTTGGTTGGTCATGAATAATCCAACCATGGTTACATTAAGATATTTATAAGCTACTATTAATAAGTATTTATAAGTATTAGTACTGTTCATAAGCATTAATGTGATTGTAATTGTTGCCATTTTTAAAAACACCAGAGTTCTTTTTTCTTATAACATGTTTGAATATAATCACTGAAAATATGTCTGTATTTCAGGGACAGAGCAGAATGGGCTGATATAGATCCAGTGCCACAGAACGATGGCCCCAGTCCGGTTGTCCAGATCATTTACAGTGAAAAATGTAAGTTTATTTTTATTAGGAAAAGGTCTGTAAGTCAAACTTAGTAGTCGAGTTGAAATTCACAGCTATATGGCTAGGTGGATGATAGAGTTTTGTCTACTAAAGAGCTAAATGACTTATGATAAGGTAACATTGTATTTTTTTGTAATTTTCATGATTAAAGTTTTATTTTGTGCAAAGAGTGGACGTATTCTAAATATAAGTAATGAATGTTACGTTATAATACATAATAGCTATTATGTGATTGTTCTTTTCATTTACTATTTAATCTGTATATAAGATACAATATAAATGAGTTACTGCTTTATTTAGAATAAACTTGGGTTGCTGAAACATGAGCATTTTGAAATATATTTTGGCAGTGAAATGTTAGGCTCAGTTGGAATACATTTACTGATATTAAAATGAGTGGATTATTTTCTTTGACAAAGTATCATTCTTTCATAATGAATGTGAACATGCTTTGTAAATTGAAGGTCATGCAAATGTTAATTGTTAGTTGTTCTTCTAGGAAAGAAATGAATAAAATGGAATGCTAGTTTTGTAGTGTGTGTGTGTGTGTGTGTGTGTGTGTGTATTTCTTTCAGTTAAGGCTTTGTTACAAAAGGCATTTATTGTTTTTTCTGATTATGAGGCAGTGCCAAGAAATGTTTGAAAGGGAAGGATAATAGTGTAAGGGCTTGTTTTACCAATTATGAATGTACTACTAAAAATAATTAACATGTGGAACTGCAGTAGAAATGAATAGATTAATAAGGACTCTAAAAATACATCATCAGTATAAATGGGAACTTAATATTTGATTAAAAAGACATCTCATACCTATATAAAAAAGATGGACTAATCAAATAATGGTTTTGTAAGTTGGCTGTGTATTTGGATAGAAGCAAAATTATATCCCTATCTCATATCTTACATGAAAATAAATTACAGATGAATAAAATTCTAAAACAAAACTATAAACATGCTAACAGCAAACATTAGAAAATAATCTTTGGGCCGGCCGAGTGGCGCGATGGTTAAGAACTGGCTTGGGACGCCAGAGGGCCCTGGTTCAGATCCCACATATGAGGGCCAGTGACACTGCTCTCCACAGCTAAGATGCTGAACAACAGCTCAACCTGGAGCTGGGCTGCTGTGAGTCACCGGCAACGGCGTAGGCTGCAGCCCCTTGTGGCAGTGGGTTGCCATGGGCTACCGTAT
>NW_017731481.1:2433184-2445805 GCF_001890085.2 Hipposideros armiger
CCAGAAGCTGGCGACTGATCTGCCTCGCCAGGGAAGAGCGCAATGATGGTGCCAACTTGGGCCAGTGAAGCAGCGTCCTCCACAACTAGATTGAAAAACAAAATGACAGCAACTTATCTGTTCCCCTTCCCCCAATTCCCCAGCACTGTTCCCATCCCCCCAATTACCCAATAAAAATCTTTAAAAAAAAAAAAATGCAAAACTTCCACACTGTGAGAGATGTTATATATGAAGATATAATACACTGGAAGAAATAAAAATACCTGTAAAGAGACCTGAACCTCATTAGTGATCAGAGACATGAAAACCACAGTTTTTTCAGATTTATAAGGTACCTATAACAAAGATGTTGGAGAAACTGATACATACAATCATACATTTCTCTTGGGGTTAAAAATCATTTAATAAGACCATTTTTTGCAGGGTAAAAAAAATCAACATCTTCAATTCTTAAATATACTGGGGGTGCCAAAAAAATGTATACACATTTTAAGAGATGTTATCTATGTATTATTTTTCTAAGTTTAGTTATAGTAGCAATGTGTAGTACAATGTTCTCTCAAAAGATGGCGTTAATCAAATGAATGCCAACGTCACCATGCGACAGGCAAGACAGTCAAAGAAAATGGTGGAAGCACAGTTGTTGTTCGAGGAGCTCAAGACCATTTTGGAGTGGTATTGGAAATTCAAGAACTTTGTGGAAGTGCAATGACAGTGAAGGTGTGAGTATGTAACAGAACTTCCAACACGCCTAACAATTGCACACATTCGTGATAAGGTTGAGACGCATGGTACTATGAGTGGTGTGCACAAGGGAAGATCCAGGAGGCCTCACATAGCAAGTCCTGCCTCTTCTGCTATGCTGATGGAACAGTTTACACGCTCACCACAGACGTAAACCAAGCAATGTGCACATGAGACAGGAGTTAGCAGAACAAGCACACGATGCATTCTTAGAACAGCAAAAAAAAGGTTTTTCCTTCCTTAAAATGCATACATGTTTTTTTGGCACCCTTTGTATATCATGATTAGAAACCACAAAGGAAAATATAGAGAAATATGACCTACTGATCAAAAAATTGATAGGTATATCAAAATTTAAAATTTACACAACAGAAGACACCATGAACAAATTAAAAGGCAAGTAGCGGTATGGGAAAACATAATACCATACAAAACAGAGGATTGATATTTAGAACTTTATGAGGAATTCTTCCTACAAAAGGTTAAGGAAACAAACTAATTTTATAAGGAATTCCTACAAAAGGTTAAGGAAGCAAACTAACTGAAAAATGGACCAAGGGTATGAACTGGCAGTTCACAGAAGAGAAAATTCGATTGGCCATTAAATAGGGGGGAAATCTATTATTATGAATCAAAGATATGCAAAGTAGAATGGGAATGCCATTTTCTACCCAAGAGTTAAATGGCAAAGATTAAAACTATATCAGGTATTAGGATATATATATTTTAGATACATAAATTTTAGATGGTAGTTTTCATATGTTTAGCCATTTTGGAAAGCAGAATGTAAAACTGGAAAATACCCATACAACCTTGAAGTGTTGCTTCTATGATACGTTCTGGGTTCACTCTGGCATATGGCATCAGACAATATGTACTAGGAGGTTAAGAGCACAAACTTCAAGATCCAAACCACCTGGTTCAAATTCTATCTTCACCATTTTATTGGCTTTCTAACCTTGGACACGTTATTTAATATTTAACCTCTCTGTACCTCTTGTTTCCTCCTCTACATCCCTGTTTTGGACAATGGGTAAATAAAATATCACTGTCATACAATTGAATACTATATAACCATTAAGAGGATCTAGATCTGTTACAACGTGGACAGTTCTCACAAACAATGTTGAGTGAAAAAAGACAAGTTTTAGAAACTTTGTGGCTGTGACACTGAAGTGTTATTAGGGTGGCATTCACACAGTCATTTGACTTTGTTTTGCTTATTCTAAGTAATGCAATAAAATGTCCTTCCTTGAAGATACAAAATTTTACATTATAATGCTAGTTTTAAACAAGAAACACCGTCCTAATGCACTTTTGTGCTCTGTTTCCAGTTAGAGATGTTTATGATTATTTCCGGGCCGTTTTGCAGCGTGATGAAAGAAGTGAACGAGCTTTTAAACTAACCAGAGATGCTATTGAGTTAAATGCAGCCAATTATACAGTATGGTAAGTAATACACATTATTAATATTCCCTATTTAAATGTCTCATGTTTTAGTTTGGATGGCTTTTCTTTTTCTTAACTGGACTTTAATTTTTATCAGAATAATAATTTATATATGAGTTCAGAAGTCAGAGACTCGATGAAAAATAGCAACCTCTGCCCCATTCCTTCTCACTCCCAGAATCCCACTCCCCAGAGGCAGTAACTCTTAGCTGTTTTTTTTCTTGAATTAAAGTGTAACTTTTTTTTCATTTTAGACATTGCTCCTTCTATGGAAGATACAGAGTTCATTCTCCGCTACACTTGTTTTATTTATTATTAACATTTTTGTGGTGGTTTTAAAAGTGATAATGTTTGTAATGGAATTAATTTATTATATAAACAATTATCTAAATGAACAAGCTGTACCATACAGGGAAAGAGAGGCCTTTGATTCTCATGTAATAGAACACAGTATTACCTGGAAATAATCATTAGTTGGTTGTCTTGTCTTCTATCTCACATTTGCCTTTCACTATATTTACTTCAAAATGCTTGATTCTTAGGGAAAATAGTACGGAGATTCTTCAAAAACTTAAATAGAGCTACCATGCAATCCAGCAATTCCACTTCTTGGTATTTATCCAAAGAAAACAAAAACACTAATTTGAAAAGACATATGCATCCCTATGTTCATTGCAGCATTACTAGCAATAGCCTAGATATGGAAGCAACCTGGATATCCATCAATAGGTGAATGGATAAAGATGTGGTGTATAGAATAGAATATTATTCAGCAATAAAAAATTGAAATTTTGCCATTTGTGACAACATGGATGTACCTAGAGGGTATTATGCTAAGTGAAATAAGTCAGAGAAAGACAGATACTGCATCATCTTACTTATATGTGGAATCTAAAAAAAACCAAAATAAATGAATAAACAAAACAGAAACAGACCCGTGTGTCTAGAGAACAAACTGATGGTTGACAAAGGGGAGGGGTTCGGGTAAAGGGAATTAAAAAAAAAAATTTGTTTTTAAATGCTTGATTCTTACAATCACCAGATAGTCATATAAGTTTAGACAACCACACACACACACACACACACACACACACACACGTCTAATTATGTTGTTGTAGCTTTATTTGACACAGTGGTTAGGCAATTCATGTGGAGTAATGAGACTTTGAATGCTTGATACTCAATGTAGGCATTTTCGAAGAGTTCTCTTAAAGTCACTTCAAAAGGATCTACATGAGGAAATGAACTACATCACTGCAATAATAGAAGAACAGCCCAAAAACTACCAAGTTTGGTAAGATGAAAATAAGAAGGAAACATGTCACTATGTTAATAGTACCTGTCAGTGCATGATGAGAATATAGGGAATTATTTGTTTCTTTATAATTTTATTGCTTTGGATTGGAGCTAATGTTACCTGTCTGATAGGGTTGTTAGGAGGATTAAATGAAATAAATTTATGTTTAGTACTTAAAATGGTGCCTGACCCATAGTTAACACTCAAATGTTTGGTACTGTTATTTAAAATTTTGACATTAGCATGTAATACTGCTAGTGTCAGAAAGAATTTTGAGTAAAGCAAATCTGAAAAAAAATGTTTTCAGTGTATCATAAAAATGACTTTTTGTATTTGATCTTTTATTCTTTTATTCAAAGTTTTTAGATTGATGCTGAAGATACAAAGATGAACCAGACACAGTCTAATAGGGGAAGCAAATAATAAAACCAGTCATTTACAGTGCAGTGTGAAAAGCATAATGGTAGAGTTTTTCACAGCATATTTATTCTAGAAATTAGGCCCCTAAATTAACATAGACAAGAATGTGGATAATTATTTAAGGGTGGAGCAGAACACAATGGAAAAAAGAAACGTTATGGAGCAAGAGGACAGAGAAATAAAGAGTCTGAACAGCACCCAGGATATAGTGAGCACCCCATGAATGGAAGCTACTGTGGCTGCTGTTCTTGTGATAGAGGAAGGGGAGGAGGAGGTGGTATTGTAGTGGTGGTGGAGGCGGTGATGTTGGTGTCATGGTGGTGATGGTGTCGTGGTGGTGGTGTCGTGGTGGAGGCGGTGACGGTGGTGTAGTGGTGATCGTGGTGGTGGTAGAGGAAGAGGAGGACATGGTGGTGGTGAAGGTAGTAAAGTAGAAACGACATGGTGTACCATCAAGAGCTGTCTCCACTTTCCACCGACTGCCTTCTCATAATGCAGGAGTTACCACCGTTTTATTTTTTTCCAATATAATGACTGACACACATACGACTCTATTTTCATGTCTGAGATTTAAGGATGACTTTTGAGAGGAAAGACTTGAGGCATATTATTCTGGGGAAAGGCATGAAAGAAAGAGCTCAATGGAATATAGTTCCATGTGATTCGGTATGTTTGGGGGGTCATGGGATAAGACCATAAAGGGCCTTATGAAAATTGATAGGGGGTGTGGATTTGACCTTAATGGCGGTGTAGAGCTACTGACAAGTTTTAATTAAGGAAGTAACATGATTGGGTTTGTGTCTTAGAAGGTTTGTCCTGACAGAGGGGTGGTACCTAAATGGAATAGGTTCACAGTCCTGGTAGGCCATTGCAATGGTATAGGTTAGTGAGAGTGTGGTGGGGTGGGAAAGATGAGGATAAATATAAGAAAGGTTTTGGAGACAGAAGCAACAGAATTTGAAGTTTAAATGACTAGAGGACCGACAGGATGATATCTATATATTTGGCTTGACCTCTGTGTGAATGGTGGTATCACCATCTTGGGGTATTTGGGAGACAAAGCAGCACATTTCTAGGAAAGAAGGATGGATTTAGTATTGGACAAATGGAGTTTAATGTGCTTATGGAAAACCTGTGTAAAACTGTCTAGTACATGGTTGTAAATGCTTATCTGGAGTTGAAGTCATAGCTGTGAAGAAGGGTGCCTAGAGAGAATTAGAGCAGAAGGTTGAGGATGGAACACTGGTGAGCATCATTATGTAAGAGGCAGAAAAGTTTTCCAGGATGACCAAGAAAGGAAACCAGAAGTTAGCATTGTCACAGAAACCCAAGAGAACAGATGACAATATCAACTACTGCTGAGAGGCCAAGGAAAGTAAGGACTAAAAGATGACCAGTGGATTTGTTAATTAGGTAGATATTACTGAGTGACCTTGGCATGAGCAGTCTTCCCACAATGTGTGAGGAGGAAAGTGGTAGGAAGAGGAAAGAAACCACATAGTGGGTTGAATCATAAATGGGAGATGAGGCTTGGCTGTTGAGAAAAGAAGACATAGCAAGTAGATAGCGAGGGGTATGTATTTTGGTTTTTCCAAGGTGGAAAACTTCTCTTTAGACAAACTTGTAACATGTCATAGCTACTTGCGAGAGTAGAAGTGAATTCAATTCTGTCCACACACTGGTGGAACAAGCAATTGCTTGTATGATGACACTTGGACTTAATGACAACTGACAGACTATTTATAACCAGAGGAGCTTCTATACTTATAAAATGGTATTATGTTTTCTATAGTCTCATTATGCCATCTAGGAATGTTTCAGAATTCTTTGACAGAATTTTGTGGTTGTCAGAAGATTACTGTACTTCAGATTTATGTTGAGATAAACCTCCTCTCTAAGCTGTAAACTATTTGGTTTCATTTTACACACAAACCACTGTTTTATGTTTTTCAACTTACTTAGTGTTCTGAAATTTTTTCTCTTAGTGTTTCCTTTGTGTTACCTTTTGTCTCCAAGAGAGTCTTGAGAATTAGGGATAGATTTGTTTCTTAAGTGTCCCTCCACATCACCTAGCATAGCACATGCAGCTGATTCTTTACTTTTTGGGTGGATTAACACAAACCTCTCTCCCTTCTGGCTTTAGGCATCATAGGCGGGTATTAGTGGAATGGCTAAAAGATCCATCTCAAGAGCTTGAGTTTATTGCTGATATTCTTAATCAGGATGCAAAGAATTATCATGCCTGGCAACATCGACAGTGGGTTATTCAGGTATTGCCTTGCTTATTACAGTGCTTTTCAGATTTTTATTTTTAACTCAAATAATTACAATTACTATTAAATTGTAAGTATACTTCTGAACTGAAACAGACATACAGATCATTACAATACATATATAGTTATTAATAATTATTAACATAATTAAAACCTGACATCCTTCATGTTAGTTAACCTTTATTATCTCTTGAGATATGTTGGTGAGTAGCTTCGTATTAAAGAAGAATAATAGTAACTTCTTAATATTTTTTAGATCAAATTTGCATCACATATTTGTTAGTAAATTGAATAGAAAAAGTAGTAATTTTTTAATAACAGGTGTGTTATTAACATGGGTATAGAACACTAAGGTTTTTGCATACATAAACTTTGGAATATGATTTTACAGTAATTATTATATATTTTATTTCTACCCACTTGTTAAAATTCTATACTAAATCCTGAATAGAAGAGAATAGCTAAAACTCCTACTCTGGACATTTATTTACTCTAGCAAACAATTCAAGTGTTGTTTCCTTTGAATTTTTTCCAGTGATTGCTACTTTCTGCACTATTCATTATACCAAAAGTATTTCACCATTTTTTTTACTTAAAATTTTAAACTTTTCTAAAATTGATTAAAGGGATACATTTTCTAAAGGTATTCAGTATTCTTACGTTTCATGAAATTCTACTTTTTTACTATTACAAATAAGAAATATAACTCCAGTAGCTTTTTCATAGTTAATGTCCCCAACTTCTGCAGCATTTATAAGTTTTGATCATTCTCCTCTTTTTTTCAAATTGCTCCTCCCCATAATTTTTTTTTTTTAAAGGTTTTATTGGGGAATCGGGGGAAGCGGAACAGACAAGCTGCTGATGCCTTGTTTTTCAGTCTAGTTGTGGAGGACGTTGCTTCACTGGCCCAAGCTGGCACCATCATTGCGCTCTTCCTTGGCGAGGCAGATCAGTTGCCCGCCTCTGGATGGCTGCTCACGGCAGCTGCTGGCCGCCTGCATTGGCTGCCGGCTACACATGGTAGTTTATGGCAGCCCACTGCAGCAGGGACTGCAGCCTATGCCGTCGCTGGCAACTCATGGCAGCCCAGCTCCAGGTCGAGCTGTTGCTCAGCATCTTAGCTGTAGAGGGCAGTGTCACTGGCCCTCATATGTGGGATCTGAACTGGGGCCTTTTGGTGTCCCAAGCCAATTCTTAACCATCGCGCCACTCGGCCAGCCCCTTTTTTTTTTTTACATTTTTTTTCTCCCCATAATTTTTTAATTAAACAGCTTTATAATGTAAAAAATTTGTCTAAATCTAATTGTGTATATTTCTCTGCATGTATTTTAATGTAATTTTGTCATATATGTGCATTTTGAATATTTTCCTTTTATTTAATGATATATTAATATAAAATTAATCAAATTAATATACAGTAGTTAATAATTTTCTTATTACTGAATTTGATTTTTTTCCTTCTAAATTTTTACCATAAACAGTGCATAAGCATTTAGTTAGATATGCTATATTTTGCTTTTGATTTAGTTCTTCGGAATAATTTTTGGGTCAAATAGTATAAACATGCTCTTGGTATCTAAATTATTCTGAAGAAGATGGTACTGAGTTACAGGCCACTTTGGCTGCTCTCTCTTCCTAGTGTTTTTCCTGCCTCATGACCATTCCCTTGTCTTTGGTTACATTCTTTCTCCTTCCATTTTCTTGACCTACAACTATCACTTTCCTCCAAATCTGAGCTAAGTCCCACATCTTCAGTTCAGCTTTCTTAGCTTTGCTGAAATTTATTTATTTTTGTTGTTTATAAATAATGGGACATTTCTAATTGGATAATTTATTATTTATTTTCTTTTAGGAATTTAAACTTTGGGATAATGAGCTGCAGTATGTAGACCAACTTCTTAAAGAGGACGTGAGAAATAACTCTGTCTGGAACCAAAGATACTTCGTAATTTCTAATACCACTGGCTACAATGATTGTGCTATATTGGAAAGAGAAGTCCAGTTAGTAATCTCCTTCACCATTCATTAAAAGAATATTTGTGTGTATACTATATCTCAGGCATTGGGGATACAGCAAAGGTCAAGACTGCCCTCAGTCTACCCTCATTGAACTAATAGGACAGAATACTTAGATGAAATCTATAGTGATATGTATACAAATAATATAGTATCCCTCTACTGTATAGTATCTTAACTTTCTTAAAATATTGTTGCAACTACAGATTGAAATTAGATTTCCTAATGTCTAGGAAGCTTGTTTCTCTCTTTCTCTCTCTCCCTCTCTCTCTTATTTTAAAACTATATCATTAAATTCTGTTGCATTGTAGATGATAGTCTCCAGCTGCCACATTACTCGAGTGTATGGTTTTTAACCAGATACTTCTGGTTGTAGGGGGCTGCCCTGTGCATTGTAAGATGTTTAGCAGCATTCCTGACCTTTATGCACACTCTCAAGACAGTCGCTGACTTAATGATGGTTCAACTTAAGATTTTTTTACTTTAGATGTTGTGAAAGCAATACACATTCAGTAGAAACTGGCTTGGCTAAAGTATGTTCTACAGGTTTGGTGTATTAAATGCATTTTCGACTTAAAGATGTTTTCAACTTACAATGGGGTTATTGGGACATCACCCCATTGTAAGTCAAGGAGCATCTATATATCAGTAGTAACTACCCCCACCCCAGTTGTGAGTTGTGACAAAAATGTTCCCAGACATTGCCAGATGTCCCCTGGGGGCATAATCGTCCCCAATTGAAAACTATTGGTCTAGCATACGTAAAGCTGTCATTTGAACATGTTTATTTTCATAGCCTCATGAGACCATACTCATAATTTTAATTATAAAAGTTATTTTAATAGCTCTTGGGAAGAGCTGATTTTTATGGCACATCTGCCTCTCATCTCCCGTGCCTTACTTCTGCTTGGATAAGGGCCACTAGCTCTTCTATTCTTCACATGGTCTTGTGATATAAATTTAAAAAAAAAACCAAAAAAAACCCCTACAATCCAGTGTCCTACACTAACTCTGTGCTCTGGGCTTCTCTCTGGAGCAGCCACGTACCCCTCCAGCACACCTGTGCTTTTTTTCTATTGCACTACTCTCCAAAGCTATACTGTCCAGTGTGGTAGTCACTAGCCACAGATAGCTCTTAAATGTAAATTAATTAAAATTCAATAAAAATTAAAAATTCCTCAGTTGCACTAGTCACATCTTAAGGGTTCAGTACCCCATGTGAATAGGACTACTATATTGGACAGCACAGATAAAGAACATTTCCATCATCATAGGAAATTCTATTGAATAGTATTGATGTAAAGAATAACTGAACTTACTGAAATAATTTTATTCTTAAGCAGACCTAAATACTGGGGCTTAACCATAGAAAACTCAGACTCATCTTTCAGTACTCTATTAACTATTTGTTTTTTCTTTTAGAGTTGGTATTCTGTAGTGAGGATTAGAAAAAAAGTGCTTTGAAGGAAAGCAAAGTTGTCATCCTTTAGAAAGTTCAGTAGCTTCCTTGCCAAAAGGTAGAATGCTTCAGGTTACCTTGAATGCTACCTTGAATTAACCCAATTAATAGTTAGGGATTTTAAAATATTACCTATTCCTTATTTACTATAGCTTACTATATTAGGAGTAATAAAGTATTTAAAAATTGAATATGAAGAGTTTGGAAAATGCAAACTTTTCTCATAGCCTTCAAAGGCAGATCGTTAGCTTTCTATTACTAAATCGAAACAGAAATAATCAGCCAAGAATCTAAGTTTTCTACCCTTAAGGTTTATTATACCCTTCAGATAGGTAAAATAAATATTTAAAATGCTAAGAATAACTATAGTTATCTAGAACTTCATTTCTTAATTTCTTTTAACTCTAAAAATTCAGATAGATATAGCTGATTATTTTCTGTATTTTTCCCCCTTTTATTATAAAAGGAATGTAGCTTAACTGTGGGGGGAATTGTACTGAATTATATAAAATAAAACCTCAAAATTCTCTATTCGCCCTCTTTTCATATCCCATTCTTTAGGGTAAGCTACAAGTAGTGTGAATCCTTCCAAGCCTTATAAATACATTTGCAAACATTATGCACAGTAGCCTAGGCAGTCATATTATACACACTGCTTTTTTCCACTTAATGTATCATGGCCATATTTCCATTGGAGTACATAATCTACTAGTACTATTAACAATAGTTACCATTTATCAAGCATTTACTGTATTCCAGGAATTCTTATTTAAGTCTCATAACAATACTGTGAGGTACCTGATGAAGAGCTTGAGATTCAGAGTAGTTCTGTAATGTGCCTAAGTGCACTAAATAATAACTGAAGGGGCTAGGATTAATGCGAGGCAGTCTGACATCACAGTCCATGTTTTAACCTTTAAAACAGATAATGCTTTAGTGCATGTATGTAAAAACACTTTTTTTCGGTATTGCCAAAATGAAATTAAGACTCTTCGACAAGAACCAGTTATGATCTGTAGGGACATGGTTTAACAAATAACTAAAACATTAGGTCATATAAAAGTAGTTGGAAAAAACCTCTTGATAATGTTGAATGAGTTTATTACTCTCTGTGAAAAAAAACCAAACTATTGTAGCATCACTGCAACAAAAGCAAGATTACTAAACTTTAGTCAGTGACTTATTTGAGCAAATATATAGTGAAGCAACGTTCTGTAACTTTCTTGGAGCTTGTTGTAATTGGATCTGAATTATATTTAATAATCTAGTTCAGGAGAAGAGAAAGGCAGGGAGTATTCATTTTGACTGGGAATCATATCCTAGTTTACTAGTAATCTTGTTTTGGAATATAAGGAATACACATTTGTGTTGGTTTCTTATTTTTAGTCTTTGTCTATATCATTTCCATGCTGTCTTTTTTTTTATTGTAGCTTCTAAGATTATATAGTTCTTTTTCAGTGACTAAGGATTTGTCAAGCATAAGTAGATCTTAGACTTTTCCCCCAAGATTGTTTTACCAATAAAAGGAAAATCTCCTTGTTTTAGATGATATTTCCTTTAGAGGGAAAGCCTAAATTAAAGAAGATCTCCCACATTAACTTATTTTTCGATTGTGTATTGAACCTTTTTCATATTAATTAAAATCCTTCCCCAGAATTAGATACAAATATACAGTAGGAAGGAACTATATAAATAAGAATTGACAACTGCAAAATGCAGGGATTCTCTAATTTAGATGTGACCTAGAGAAGTACCAAAGCCCACTAGAAGAAATAAGTGAAGGCACAGATCCTTCATGAAGGCACGCTGTGCTACAATCTTACTAAAACTGTTGTAAACTCTGCTCTTAAAAGTATAAACATATATATTTGTGTATAAAATACACATTTTTTTCTTACAGGTACACTCTGGAAATGATCAAACTAGTACCACATAATGAAAGCGCATGGAACTATTTGAAAGGGTAAGAGGTTGTTTTTGCTTGTTTTATAAAAAAACAACCTGTTAATATGACACATCATGGAATATGTTCCATAATCATATTCCAAAAAGATACTCAAGAATTTTCCATTTTTCTCTTAAGAGCTGAAGTGTAACAGTATTCACTTCTGTGTAAGAAGTGTAAGGTAACACCCACTTCTCTTCACCTTCCAAGCATATACCAGCACAGTCTTTAGAATAGACTGTGAGTAAACAACACAATTATAATTGTATTTATGAATCCCGTAGTCTTTATGTCAGAGAACGGAATACACACACTCAGTTTCTCTTCAGCTCAGAAACACAGTAAAGGCCAGGCAGACTATTTACAAGCAGGTTGCACAGATAGTTGCATAGCCAACCTTTCTGTTTTTCCTTCTAGAGCTCTCCTGTTACAAGTCTCACTCCTTAAATTAACAAGATTTCATTTGCCTGGCCACTGACATAACCAGGCTCCTTGAGGAACTTAGAGGTCTCCAGGGAATCTAGGCCCAGACAGCACAAAGTACGGAGCCCAGTCACATTGGGAAATGTGTCCAGGGTAGGGACTACAATATGTGGAGAGCTAAAAGGACAAGGAACCTTCTCAAGAAGAAACAAACATCTCTCCTGTATTTTTCCTTTGCTTTTTACTATTAAGAAAATAGTTTATTTTTTTTGCTCTAATTTTGTGTCTTGCAGTTTGAAATAAAAATGATCACTTTAAATTTCATTATTTTATTTTATTTATTATTATTTATATTTATTTTTTTGGCTGAGCCATCCTGCCACCTGTTTGCAGCTCAGCGACAGCTCAGCTTGGGCCGGGAATCAAACCAGCGACCCTGTTGCTCAGAGCTTGCACTCGTTTTTTTTTTTTTTTAAGATTTTTATTGGGGAATTGGGGGATGGGAACAGCGCTGAGGAATTGGGGGAAAGGGAAGAGACAAGTTGCTGTCCTTTTGTTCTTCAGTCTAGTTGTGGAGGATGTTTCACTGGCCCAA